>NW_025534480.1:0-185000 GCF_020615455.1 Coregonus clupeaformis | reverse complement strand
GTCATAGCTAGGCATCGTGGGCTGTTGTGGGTAGTTACTGTGGGTTGGCATTGTTTTTCGGCGGTGCCGGGGGTAGCACGAAGCTAGCTAGCTAGCCGTTCTTCAAACAAGGTCAACACAGTGGCCATTGCTAGCCAGCCAACAGACACGGACACGAATTATCTGCTTAGTGTGTTAACACACTATTGGTGGTTTGTTGTGACCAAGTGTTGGTGCTAAACTGTGTGTTTTTGGATGCTAGCATGCTAGTTAGCTATAATGTCATAGTTAGCTAGCTGAATAAAGTGGGTTGAGTCTATTTCTTTAAACATTGAACCGCTGTGGTTCACAACAATTCTGATTTCTAAAGGTGGAAGTTGGTAGAGTTTTTTGTTCGGGTGGTTCAGTGAAACAATTATAGTTTCTGAGGTAGAAGTTTTTGGTGAGGGAGGCCCAGCTCTCTACTCTCCCAGATGTTTAGTTAATTTCATTCCGATCTCCTCTGCATTATTGTAGCCATTTGCTACAGCCTGTCAACTATGCCTCTGCCTATCCCTGTTCTCTCCTCTCTGCACAGGCTACACAAACGCCCCACACCGCGTGGCTGCTGCCTCTCTAACCTGGTGGTCCCTGCACGCACCCCACACCTGGAGTTCCAGGTCTCAGGCAGCCTCTGGAACTGCCGTTCTGCTGCCAACAAAGCTGACTTCATCCCAGCCTATGCTAATCTCCAGTCCCTCGACTTCCTGGCGCTGACGGAAACATGGATTACCACTGAAAACACTGCTACTCCTACTGCTCTCTCCTCGTCTGACCATGTGTTCTCGCATACCCCGAGAGCATCTGGTCAGAGGGGTGGTGGCACAGGAATCCTCATCTCTCCCAAGTGGACATTCTCAATTTTTCCCCCTAACCCATCTGTCTATCTCCTCATTTGAATTCCATGCTGTCACAGTCACTAGCCCATTTAAGCTTAATATCCTTGTCATCTATCGCCCTCCAGGTTCCCTTGGAGAGTTCATCAATGAGCTTGACGCCTTGATAAGTTCCTTTCCTGAGGATGGCTCACCCCTCACAGTTTTGGGGGATTTCAACCTCCCTATGTCCACATTTGACTCATTTCTCTCTGCCTCCTTCTTTCCACTCCTCTCCTCTTTTGACCTCACCCTCTCACCGTCCCCCCTACTCACAAGGCAGGCAATACGCTTGACCTCATCTTTACTAGATGCTGCTCTTCTACTAATCTCACTGCAACTCCCCTCCATGTCTCCGACCACTACTTTGTTTCCTTTTCTCTCTCGCTCTCCTCCCACACTACTCACTCTGCCCCTACACAGATGGTAATGCGCCGCCGCAACCTTCGCTCTCTCTCTCCCACTACTCTCTCCTCTTCCATCCTATCATCTCTTCCCTCTGCTCAATCCTTCTCCCTCCAATTCCCTGATTCTGCCTCCTCAACCCTCCTCTCCTCCCTTTCTGCATCCTTTGACTCTCTGTGTCCCCCTATCCTCCCGGCCGGCTCGGTCCTCCCCTCCAGCTCCGTGGCTTGATGACTCATTGCGAGCTCACAGAACAGAGCTCCGGGCATGGAGCGGAAATGGAAGAAAACTAAACTCCTGCCGACCTGGCATCTTTTCACTCCCTCCTCTCTACATTTTCTTCATCTGTTTCTGCTGCTAAGGCCACTTTCTACCACTCTAAATTCCAAGCATCTGCCTCTAACCCTAGGAAGCTCTTTGCCACATTTTCCTCCCTGCTGAATCCCCCCTCCTCTCTCTCTGTGGATGACTTCGTCAACCACTTTGAAAAGAAGGTTGACGACATTCGATCCTCGTTTGTTAAGTCTAATGACACTGCTGGTCCTACTCACACTGCCCTACCCTATGCTTTGACTTCTTTCTCCCCTCTCTCTCCAGATAAAATCCTGCGACTTGTGACTGCAGGCCGCCCAACAACCTGCCCGCTTGACCCCATCCCCTCCTCTCTTCTCCAGACCATCTCCGGTGACCTTCTCCCCTACCTCACCTCGCTGATCAACTCATCCTTGACCGCTGGCCATGTCCCTTCCGTCTTCAAGAGAGCGAGAGTTGCTCCCCTTCTCAAAAAACCAACACTCGATCCCACTGATGTCAACAACTACAGACCAGTATCCCTTCTTTCTTTTCTTTCCAAAACTATTGAGCGTGCCGTCTTTAGCCAACTCTCTTGCTATCTCTCTCAGAATGACCTTCTTGATCCAAACCAGTCAGGTTTCAGGACTGGTCATTCAACTGAGACTGCTCTTCTCTGTGTCACGGAGGCTCTCCGCACTGCTAAAGCTAACTCTCTCTCCTCTGCTCTTATCCTTCTAGACCTGTCTGCTGCCTTTGATACTGTGAATCATCAGATCCTCCTCTCCACCCTCTCCGAGCTGGGCATCTCCGGCGCGGCTCACTCCTGGATTGCGTCCTACCTGACCGGTCGCTCCTACCAATTGGCGTGGCGAGAAGCTGTCTCCGCACCACGTGCTCTCACCACTGGTGTCCCCTAGGGCTCAGTTCTAGGCCCTCTCCTTTTCTCCCTATACACCAAGTCACTTGGCTCTGTCATATCCTCACATGGCCTCTCCTATCATTGCTACGCTGACGATACACAACTAATCTTCTCCTTTCCCCCTTCTGATAACCAGGTGGCGAATCGCATCTCTGCATGTCTGGCAGACATATCAGTATGGATGACGGATCACCACCTCAAGCTGAACCCTGGCAAGACGGAGCTGCTCTTCCTCCCGGGAAGGACTGCCCGTTCCATGATCTCGCCATCACGGTTGACAACTCCGCTGTGTCCTCCTCCCAGAGTGCGAAGAGCCTAGGCGTGACCCTGGATAACACCCTGTCGTTCTCCGCCAACATCAAGGCGGTGACCCGCTCCTGCAGGTTCATGCTTTACAACATTCGAGAGTACGACCCTGCCTTACACAGGAAGCGGCACAGGTCCTAATCCAGGCACTTGTCATCTCCCGTCTGACTACTGCAACTCGCTGTTGGCTGGCCTCCCTGCCTCTGCCATTAAACCCCTACAACTCATCCAGAATGCCGCAGCCCGTCTGGTGTTCAACCTTCCCAAGTTCTCTCACGTCACCTCCCTCCTCCGCACACTCCACTGGCTTCCAGTTGAAGCTCGCATCCGCTACAAGACCATGGTGCTTGCCTATGGAGCAGTGAGGGAACGGCACCTCTGTACCTTCGGGCTCTGATCAGTCCCTACACCCAAACGAGGGCATTGCGTTCATCCACCTCTGGCCTGCTGGCTCCTTCCTCTGCGGAATCATAGTTCCCGCTCAGCCCAGTCAAAACTGTTCGCTGCTCTGGCACCCCAATGGTGGAACAAGCTCCCCTCACGACGCCAGGACAGCGGAGTCACTCACCACCTTCCGGAGACATTTGAAACCCCACCTCTTTAAGGAATACCTAGGATAGGATAAAGTAATCCTTCTACCCCCCCCCCCCAAAAAAAAAATTTGTAAAGTGGTTATCCCACTGGCTATAGGGTGAACGCACCAATTTGTGAGTCGCTCAGGCTAAGAGCGTCTGCTAAATGACGTAAATGTGCCCTTGAGCAAGGCACTTAACCCTAATTGCTCCTGTAAGTCGCTCTGGATAAGAGCGTCTGCTAAATGACTAAAATGTAAATGTAAATGTAAATGTGCTGCACCATGGGGGTGGTGTTGTGCCGCACCATGGGGGTGGTGTTGTGCCGCACCATGGGGGTGGTTTTGTGCCGCACCATGGGGGTGGTGTTGTGCCTCACCATGGGGGTGGTGTTGTGCTGCACCATGGGGGTGGTGTTGTGCTGCACCATGGGGGTGGTGTTGTGCTGCACCATGGGGGTGGTGTTGTGCTGCACCATGTGTTGTGCTGCACCATGGGGGTGGTGTTGTGCTGCACCACGGGGGTGGTGTTGTGCTGCACCACGGGGGTGGTGTTGTGCCGTACCACGGGGGTGGTGTTGTGCTGCACCATGGGGGTGGTGTTGTGCATCATCATGGGGGTGGTGTTGTTCTGTACCAGTGGTAATGAAGTTACTCCTAGACCCTAATCTAAGGCCAATTTGACCTCCATACCTACATCTTAAAGGGGCAATCAGCAGTTGCTAAATCAATTTTTTTATCCATTAAATTAATATCTACCCATTGCTTCTTGAAAAATGTAACTTATGAATGCTGCATGAGCTTAGTTCCACTGTGGTTGTCATGAATACCGCCGAGGCTGCTCCTCCTCCTTGTTCGGGCAGGCTTCGGCGTTCGTCATCCCCGGAGTACTAGCTGCCACCGTTTGATGTTTTCGATGTTTGTTTTGTCATGTCTAGTTAAGTGCACCTGTTTCGTATTCTGTCATGATTACGTCACCTATAAGTTTCCCTGTGTTATGTTTGGTAGTTGTGTGTTATTGTCCGCCTGTCGTTTGGTGTCGAGGTTCGGTACTTTTGTTTGTGGGTGTATTTACGCATTTCGCGTATTAATTCACCTCCGGTGTTTTCGAGGCCATTTATTTTGTATTTGTTCCAAGTATTTCAGTAAAGTCGTTTTGACTTATCCTCTGTGTCCTGCGCCTGACTTCACCACCGCATCCACATCAGTACCGTGACAGTGGTACCCCGTCAGAATGTCACGGTTTCGGCCGAGGCTGCCCCTCCTCCTTGTTCGGGCAGGTTTCGGCGGTCGTCGTCTCCGGAGTACTAGCTGCCACCGTTCGATGTTTCTTGTTTGTTTGGTTTTGTCTGTTTGTACACCTGACCCTTGTTAGTGTTTGATTGTGTGCCCTATTTAGTTTCTGTGTTTGGGGTCAGGTGTTGTGAGTGATTGTTTCCTGTCAGCTGTGTTTTCGTCTTGGGATTGTGTGTATTTTCCTTTTTCGCACTGTGCGCATTTCACTGTTTTACGACGGGTAGTTTTGTGCGTTGGTATTTCCTCACCCCTGGTGAGGTTGGACATTTTCCTGTTTTGGAATATTTATTGTTCAATATAGACTGTTGACGAACTTCTTCTTGTGCCTGCGTTTGATTCCTCCACCACATCCACACTCAGCTATTCGTGACAGAATCACTCACCAGATATGGAATCAGCAGGATCAACCACGCCAACAGCCAATCTTGAGGACCGCCTTCGTGGACAGGAGGACCGCATCAACCAGGTCTGTCATGCACTGGAGGGGGTGATGAACACTCTCCACCGATGGGAATCCAGCGGAGTACCCACGGCTCCACCTACCGGACCAGCCCCATCGGTCGGTCCTCCTGTCCAACTTCCGGAACCCAGAGGAATTAGGCTCTCGCTCCCGAGGGCGTACGACGGCTCCGCTGCCGGGTGTCAAGGGTTCCTGCTACAAGTGGAACTCTACCTCGCCACCGTACACCCGGCGCCCACGGGACACGAGAGCGTCTCCGCCCTCATCTCCTGTCTGTCCGGCAAGGCGTTGGAGTGGGCCAACGCCGAATGGAGGAGAATGGACGCCGCTACTACCACCTATGCGGAATTCTCCCGCCGCTTCCGTGCCGTGTTTGACCATCCTCCCGAAGGGAAGGCGGCGGGGAGCGTCTGTTCTACCTCCGACAGGGGATGAGGCGCCCAGGACTTTTCTCTGGAGTTTCGGACCCTAGCGGCAGATGCAGGGTGGAACGAGCGGGCCTTAATAGACCACTTCACGTTGTAGCCTCCGGGGAGGACGTCCAGAGAGAGTTAGCGTGCAGGGACACATCGTTGACATTCGACCAACTTGTCGACATGGCCATCTGGCTGGACACCCTGCTCGCTACCCGTGGACGTCCCGGAGGGGGTTCGTTCGTTTCACCCTCCAGCACCTCCAAGCCGAGCCCTATGGAGCTCGGGGGTGCTGGCGCTAGAGAGCGAAGGCACAGGAACCCGAGGGGGGCCGTTCCCTGCACTAACTGCGGCCGTGGAGGGCACACCGCGGCCAGGTGTTGGGGAAGGTTCCCCGGTGGAGGAGAAGACAGGCCACGCGTTGGGGAGTCCTCCCAGGTGAGTAGGCGCCCTACTTACCCAGAGCTTTCTGTCGTTCACTTAACCTTGCCTGTTTGTTTTCCACAGGTTGCACCTCGGTCCCAGCATAAGGCGCTAGTAGATTCAGGCGCAGCTGGGAACTTTGTAGATCGCCAGTTCTGTATAAAGTTAGGGATTCCTCTCCTTCCAGTAGACAAGCCTTTCCCCGTTCACGCCCTAGATAGCCGTCCTTTAGGATCTGGGTTGATTGGGGAGGTCACGGCGCCTCTTAGGATGATAGCGCAGGAGAGTCATATGGAAACTATACAGCTCTATGTTGGCTGACTCCCCTGCGTATCCGGTGGTGCTGGGGCTTCCCTGGTTAATGACCCATGACCCTACTATGTCGTGGCGAGAGAAAGCTCTAAAAGGGTGGTCTGTCCAGTGTGAGGGTAGGTGTCTGGGTGTTTCCTTAGGGGCGACCTCGGTGGAAAGTCCGAATCTTATGCCAGCACTGCATATTCCCCCAGAGTATGAGGATTTGAAACAGGTGTTTAGTAAGACCAGGGCGGCGCAGTTGCCACCTCATAGACTGGGGGATTGTGCGATAAATCTCCAGTCAGGTGCAGCTCTCCCTCGGAGCCACGTGTATCCCTTGTCTCAAGAGGAGAGGAAGGCTATGGAGACGTACATCGCTGAGTCTCTGAAACAGGGATACATACGGCCCTCCACTTCACCCGCTTCCTCGAGTTTCTTTTTTGTGAAGAAGAAGGATGGAGGTTTGCGCCCGTGTATTGATTACCGCGGTCTCAATCAGATTACAGTGAAGTACAGTTATCCACTTCCTCTGATTGCGACTATGACGGAGTCTTTGCACGGGGCTCAGTTCTTCACAAAATTAGATCTCAGGAGCGCATATAACTTAGTGCGTATTAGAGAGGGCGATGAATGGAAGACAGCGTTTGCTACGACCTCCGGACATTACGAGTATCTCGTCATGCCATATGGGTTAATGAATGCTCCCTCAGTCTTCCAATCCTTTGTCGATGAGATTTTCCGGGACATGCAGGGACAGGAGTGGTCGTGTACATAGACGACATTCTGGTGTACAGCCCCACCCGAGCTGAGCATGTAGCCCTGGTACGCCGAGTATTGAGGAGGCTGTTGGAGCATGACTTATATGTCAAGGCAGAGAAATGTTTGTTCTTTCAGAAGTCGGTCTCCTTTCTGGGTTATCAGTTGTCTGCGTCAGGGGTGAAGATGGAGGTAGACCGGGTGTCAGCTGTGCGTAATTGGCAGACTCCAACTACTGTGAAGGAGGTGCAACAGTTCTTGGGCTTTGCGAATTATTACAGGAGGTTTATCCGGGGTTTTGGACAGGTGGCAGCTCCCATAACGTCTTTGTTGAAGGGGGGTCCGGTGCGCTTGCGGTGGTCAGCTGAGGCGGACAGGGCTTTTGGGAGACTGAAGGACCTGTTTACCTCGCGCCGGTGTTGGCGCATCCGGATCCTCCTTACCTTTCCAGGTAGAGGTAGATGCGTCAGAGGCCGGTATAGGGGCCGTTCTCTCCCAACGGTCTGGCACACCCCTAAACTCCGTCCCTGTGCTTTTATTCTAAAAAGCTCAGTCCGGCGGAGCGGAATTATGACGTAGGAGACAGGGAGCTGTTAGCCGTGGTACAGGCCCTAAAGGTGTGGCGGCATTGGCTTGAGGGGGCTCAACACCCTTTCCTCATTCTAACTGACCACCGTAACCTGGAATACATCCGGGCAGCTAGGAGACTGAATCCTCGCCAGGCTCGCTGGACTATGTTTCTAGCCCGGTTTGTGTTTAAAATCACTTACATCCCTGGGTCCCAGAACGGGAAGGCAGATGCCCTGTCTCGGCGGTATGACGCGGAGGAGAGGTCCGTTGAGCCCACTCCCCATACTACCGGAGTCTTGTCTGGTTGCCCCGGTGGTGTGGGAGGTGGATGCCGAGATCGAGCGGGCGTTACGCACCGACCCAAGTCCTCCACAGTGTCCCGTGGGTCGGACGTACGTCCCGCTCGAGGTACGCGACCGACTCATTTATTGGGCTCATCGTCCCCCTCCTCTGGACATCCAGGTATCGGCCGGACGGTGCACTGCCTTAGCACTAAGTACTGGTGGCCAACGTTAGCCAGGGATGTGAGGATTTATGTCTCCTCCTGTTCGGTGTGTGCCCAGTGTAAGGCGCCCAGACATTTGCCCAGGGGTAAGCTACAGCCCCTGCCCGTTCCACAACGACCCTGGTCCCACATCTCGGTAGACTTTGTTACCGACCTTCCCCCCTCCCAGGGGAATACTACCATCCTGGTCGTTGTGGATCGGTTCTCGAAGGCCTGTCGTCTCCTTCCCCTGCCGGGTTTACCCACTGCCCTACAGACCGCTGAGGCTCTGTTTACCCATGTCTTCCGGCATTACGGGGTACCCGAGGATATAGTGTCTGATCGAGGCCCCCAGTTTACCTCCAGAGTGTGGAGAGCGTTCATGGAACGGTTGGGGTTTCGGTAGCCTTACCTCGGGTTACCATCCGGAGAGTAATGGGCAGGTGGAACGTGTTAACCAGGATGTGGGTAGGTTTCTGAGGTCATATTGTCAGGGCCGGCCGGAGGAGTGGGCGAGATACGTGCCGTGGGCCGAGATGGCACAGAACTCTCTCCGCCACTCCTCCACACAACTAACCCCTTTTCAGTGTGTATTAGGGTACCAGCCGGTTCTGGCACCTTGGCACGAGAGCCAGATCGAGGCCCCTGCGGTGGATGAGTGGATACGGCGCTCGGAGGAGACATGGAACGCTGCCCACGTACATCTGCAGCGGGCCATCCGTCGGCAGAAAACGAGCGCCGATCTCCACCGCAGTGAGGGGCCTGTGTATAAACCTGGAGATCGAGTCTGGCTCTCGACCAGAAACCTGCCCCTCCGCCTGCCCTGCCGGAAGCTGGGTCGGCGGTTTGTGGGGCCATTTAAAGTCCTGAGGAGATTGAACGAGGTGTGTTACAGGTTAGAATTACCTATTGATTACAGGAATATTAACCCCTCGTTCCATGTGTCTCTCCTCAGGCCGGTGGTAGCTGGTCCACTCCAGGAGTATGAGATAGAGGAGACTCATCCGCCCCCGTTGGACATTGAGGGGGCTCCGGCGTACACTGTGAGGTCCATCCTTGATTCTAGACGCCGGATGGGGGTCTTCAATATCTCGTGGAGTGGGAGGGGTACGGCCCGGAGGAGCGGTGCTGGGTGCCACGGAGGGACATCTTAGACCCGTCCCTATTGACCGAGTTCCATCGGAGTCATCTCGCGCCCTGCTCCGCGTCGTCCTGGTCGTCCCCGAGGCCGAGTCGGCGCACGGCTGGAGCCGCGCGTCAAGGGGGGGGGTACTGTCACGGTTTCGGCCGAGGCTGCCCCTCCTCCTTGTTCGGGCAGGTTTCGGCGGTCGTCGTCTCCGGAGTACTAGCTGCCACCGTTCGATGTTTCTTGTTTGTTTGGTTTTGTCTGTTTGTACACCTGACCCTTGTTAGTGTTTGATTGTGTGCCCTATTTAGTTTCTGTGTTTGGGGTCAGGTGTTGTGAGTGATTGTTTCCTGTCAGCTGTGTTTTCGTCTTGGGATTGTGTGTATTTTCCTTTTTCGCACTGAGTGCGCATTTTCACTATTTTACGCACGGGTAGTTTTGTGCGTTGGTATTTCCTCACCCCTGGTGGGGTTGGACATTTTCCTGTTTTGGAATATTTATTGTTCAATATAGACTGTTGACGAACTTCTTCTTGTGCCTGCGTTTGATTCCTCCACCACATCCACACTCAGCTATTCGTGACACAGAACCCAAAATAATTACTTATTTTATGCAAATGTTTGTAAACAACATAAACATCAACACTGTATAGCATCAAAACGTGGTTAAAACTATAATGTTGATATCATGGATGGTCAGTCCTTGCATCCATAGCTCTGTCTATACATTGAGAGAGGATACATTTATCCAGCTCCGTCCCTCAGCTTTTTACCGAAACGGGTGTGGAGTAGCTTTGTTATTGTTTCAATTGCTGATTGCCGCGTTAAGTTTGGGATTGAAGGGAAACTAGACTGACCTGGGTCTAATATCTGTTTTAGACCAGCCAGATTGCTCAAGATTGATTTCTAAACTGGACGTCTGTCCATGTCATGAGGAAGTCAGGAAATGCCTTAAAAACCGACCACTAGGGGCAACAGTGAGCGTTATTACCACCAAGTAGACTTGGGTTTTGCTAAGGTTATGTAATCCCATGACTCTGGATCAAAAGGTTGCGTGTTCAATCCCAGTTGCAGACACTCATTATTTTTTTAAATATTTTTTTTACCCTACCCCAAACCTTAACCCTTAACCTTGACCCTTAACTTTTAAATTTGACATTTGGAGCAACTTCTAATTTTGACGTTTGGAGCAACTTCGAAATTTGAAGTTTAGAGAAAAGTGCAAAAATGTCTAATTCTGCAGTGAGACTGTGAGAGCTCATTGAGACACCTGGGTAGGAAGGCTCCGGAAGGCAAAGGGAATGTCTCAGATAAAAATGCTTTAGGCATGAATTCTGACTGGTTAAGGTAAGGGTTAAGGTTTTGGGATAGGTTTAAACTAGCACTGAGATAGCTCGCGGCTTAACACCGTAGCAAGCTGCGAACCTACTAGATAGAAAATAGGTGTTCACGTTTGCCCCTAGTGGACAGTATTGAAGGCATCTCCCGGCATCCTGGGGACCTGGACAAACGTTTAATACTGCAGTGGATCTGGTGTGACCTGGCTGCTCAACTAAAGAGGTCAGATGGTCTACATCGTATATATTTAGATCTAAACGTTTCATAACATCATACTGCCCTAGCAGGAAGAGAGGAGGAGGAGGGGGAGGAGGAGGAGGAGGAGGAGGAGGAGGAGGAGGAGGAGGAGGAGGAGGAGGAGGGAGGAGGAGGAGGAAGATGAAGAATATTAGGAAGAGGAGGCAGAGGGGGAGGAGGAGGAGGAGGCGGAGGAGGAGGAGGAATATTAGGAAGAGGAGGAAGAGGGGGAGGAGGAGGAGGAGGAGGAGGAAGAGGAGGAAGAGGGGAGGAGGAGGGAGAGGAGGAGGAGGAAGAGGAGGAAGAGGGGGAGGAGGAGGAGGAGGGGAGGAGGAAGAGGAGGAAGAGGAAGAGGGGGAGGAGGAGGAGGCGGAGGAGGAGGAGGAATATTGGGAAGAGAGAGGGGAGGGGAGAGGAGGAAGGAGGAGAGGGGGAGGAGGAAGAAGAGGAGGGGAGGAAGAGGAGGAAGAGGGGGAGGAGGAGGAGGAGGAGGAGGAGGAGGAGGAGGAGGAAGAGGGGGAGGAGGAGGAGAAGGAGGAGGAGGAGGCAGAAGAAAAGGGGGGAGGCGGAGGAGGAGGAGGAGGAGGAGGAGGAGGAAGAGGAAGAGGGGGAGAGGAGGAAGAAGAAGAGGGGGGAGGAGGAGGAGGAGGAGGAGGAGGAGGAGGAGGGAGGAGGAGGAGGAGGAGGATGAGGAGGAGGAGGAGGAGGAGAAGAATATTAGGAAGAAGAGGAAGAAGAGGAGGAGGAGGAGAAGGAGGAAGATGAATAATTTTAGGAAGAGGAGGAAGGGGGGGAGGAGGAGGAGGGGAAGAACATTAGGAAGAGGAGGAAGAGGAGGAGGAGGAGGAGGAGGAAGATGAAGAATATTAGGAAGAGGAGGAAGAGGAGGAGGAGGAGGAAGAATATTAGGAAGAGGAGGAAGAGGAGGAGGAGGAGGAGGAAGAGGATGGCTGACGATGGCTTTACAGTTTTTCTCAGTCGCTTTGGTGCATTTCTTAGATCAAAAGTGCAATTCTTGATACTACTTGTACAAATTCCAAATCATCTAGTCACTTGTGCACATCATTAAAGCAATTTCTTATTCCTTTGAACAAATTGCAATTGCTTTTGTACATATTGCAATTGATAATGTACAAGTGTCAGCTTTTTTCCACATTTTCAATTGCTCATGTCATGTTGATCAAAATATAGTAGATGGTTCTCTGTTGAATAGTCTTACCCCTCAAAACATCTAGGCATTAGTTCCTTGCATAAGCCATTACATGCAAAATTGTTGAACTATTTGTCATAAACTGTCAAGCATAGTTTTACACATTTCTATTAGACCTTTTGTACAAAAACGTAAATTGCTGAATCGTGCAGGTGAAATTAACCCTCACTCATGAAGGAATGTAAAGTGTTAGTTCAACCAACAATCAACCAGTTGTCTAAATTGCTCAAAGGTGCATCTCATGAAGAATCAATTGGCAAGCATATATAGACAGACCACAACACAGAGTTGCAATTTTCCAATAATGGATGGACCAGGAAACGAACAGGGTCAACAGCCAAGAGGAGGAAGAAGAGGAGCAAGGATGCGTGGTGGAAGGCAAAACAGAGGAAGAGGCAGAAGAGGACATAGGCGCATATCTGATGACATAAGGGCCACTATTGTAGACCATGTTGTCAATCATGGCCTTACAATGGCTGAGGCGGGTCGAAGGGTGCAGCCGAATATTGGGAGATCAACCGTGTCCTCAATAGTACAAACGTTTCGAAGAGAGAACATGTATGTCCACCAATGTACAGTGCACTGTTACTGTATATAAGCAGTATACTGTATACTTCCTACAATGCTTCATATTACAGTAGTCCACTTGTATTTCACAGCATACAGAAATACACTCTATACAGATACATACTGCACTACATGCACCCACCTGTATGTTTTACAGTAAAATGTGTGTTCGCATAGTTTTTTGTCTATGTGAAAGTGTGCGTGCATCACTGCATTTTTCCACACATAGGACTGCAAGATTACCTCAAACCGGTGGCAGAGGACGCCTTTTCACACCTCAACAGGAGGAGAGCTATTTGCACCATGGTCCGAGCAAACAATGCCATGAGACTCAGGGAAATACAAAGGACCATTATAGAAGACAACGATGTCTTTGAAAACATCCATACGGTTAGCATCTCAACCATCGACAGGGTGCTGCATAGAAACCAGATGAGTATGAAACAGCTGTACCATGTACCATTCCAAAGGAATGAGGACAGAGTTAAGGGAGCTACGGTACCAGTATGTACAGGTAAAACATATATCTATGTAACTACTTTACAGCAACATTTTATAGTGTTACATAGTACAGTAAGCATAAACTGCACACATTTCCATTGCTGTGGAAGGAACATGCAATATATGTACATTTTATGTCACTCTTCCCTTACCAAAACAAATTCAACTGTGTGTTCTGGGATATAGCGTATAATGGAGTTGGAATCAAGTGAACCCTCTCACAACTTTGTATACGTGGATGAGGCTGGCTTCAACCTGACCAAATGCAGAAGGCGGGTCGGAATATCATCGGTCACAGAGCTACTGTGGATTTGCCAGGCCAACGGGGAGGAAATATCACCATGTGTGCTGCTATTTCGGAGCATGGTGTCCTAACCCATATCCCCCTTTTAGGGCCATACAACACCCAGCATCTACTCAACTTTTTAGAGACTCTCTACAGGGCTCTCATCCCTGATGATGAGAGGGGGTCTGTTTAGAGAGGATTTGCCAAAGTATGTGGTCATTTGTGATAATGTGAGTTTCCATCGATCAAACATCACAAGGCAATGGTTTGTGACCCACCCGAGGATGCTCATAGAATTCCTCCCACCTTATTCACCATTCCTTAACCCAATTGAGGAGTTCTTTTCAGCATGGAGGTGGAAGGTGTACGATCGTCAGCCACACACACAGATGACCCTGCTGGCTGCAATGGATGCAGCATGTGAGGACACCACAGTAGACGCCTGCAGAGGATGGATAAGGCATTCCAAAAGATTCTTTCCACGTTGCATTGGAAGGGAAAATATCCGGTGTGATGTGGATGAGAATATGTGGGCTGACAGACAGGAACGTCTGGATGTGTAGAGACAGCACTAGAACAGTGCTGTGGGCAAAGTTGTGCCTTAGGGGTGGTTTCCTGTGTTTCTTTCTAATTTAGTTTTTTTTCCTTTGTGCCCCTTGGGTTGTCCAGTCTCTTTCAATCAATAACCCACATACAGTAATATGTAAATAGTACTGTTGAAATTGATATATGCCATAGAAGTGCAGCCTTGTGCATTTTCAATACAGTAACTGTCATCCAAACTGTAGCCTAAGTTTACATCAGGTAATACTGTCAAAGTACACAGTTCCATTGACAACATGCCTAAACATTTTTGACAACCTTGTTCGTGAACAATGACTCAATGACTTATCATTCTGATGACACTGACATGATCATTGGCATGAATATTTACTTTTGAGAGATGTACTAAGGATTTTTTAGTGACTGACTAGCTTTAGAAACATATCTATTGTATATTGCAGTTTGTACAAATTGTTCTGAGAAATGCACTTATTATTTTGCACATGTTAGGGATGATGTGAAAAATGCACCAAAGCGACTGAGAAAAACTGTAAAAACCCATGATTGTTAAAATATACAATATTCACCTCCGCCTTTATCCTCCTAATATACCTAATATAACACACACATTATAACACTCTATTATCACTCCCTGTTACATCATCACATCCCTAGACTATTCCTGCTTTAATAATTCAACCAAATTCACATCATATGAAAATATCATAACCCCATGATAGGAACCAATTAAGTACTTTCCTATCAACATAGATATTTACCACTCTAAACATCCATATCAATATCACCCCATACTTCAAATCTATATTGTTACTAATATGTTAATACTTTAACCCAATTAATCAACATATTCATGATTTCATTCACAATCCTCACCTTAACTTCCATGTTTCAAACAGTATGAGTCAACAATGTCTATTCAATAAATCATATAAATGTATCCTAAGACATGACCTTAATGTATCACTGTTTAAACCCATAATATCTATAGAAAACATTTCTATACTTATACATACTAATAATTCACTTAAATCACTCATTAATCTTATAAATTATAACCAACCAAATTACTTAACTCAACCAAATTTAAAATGACAATTCTTATTCACTTTATCCTTATCACTGAAAATGAAAAAACTCTCAACTTAATCACCCATTACAACTTTCAGAATGTATACTTATATTAACATACATTATAAACATTCATAATTCAATTATGACTTTCCTCATCGTGAAAATAAATACAGATCATTATCTCAATGCATTCTCAATACTATCACTTTAGCAGTGGATATTCCTACTATCATCTCCAGATAGTCAGTTTCCTCGTAGCCATCTGTAGCATCGGTTGACATGATACCTGTTCAATCTCCCCTCTATCCATACCTCCGTTGGTGTAGACGGTGTGATGATGCATGAACCTTCTTCCTTCACTAGTTCTCTGATCATGCAGAGTCCTTCTCCATTTATCACCGTCTCTCTGTGGAGTGTATCCTTCTGTCAGCGTACCAATAGTCTCTGCTGCAAAAACACACAGACAAAACAAAACAATGCTCCGCCGAAGCGGTGCCACCTTCCTCCTCTGCGTTAGAAAAGTCCTACAATGGTACATATAGATCTAGGAATCTCTCTCTCTCTTACTTGCCCCTCCATCAAGGTAGCCATCAACCCCTATTACTAACCTTCCCACTTGGGTGTTGTCCATCAATGACTTCCTTAATCCTTTACCACCACATCGTCTCCAAGTCGCAGAAAATGTACAGATTCTCCTGGTAGGTCTGGCATAGAAGCCTTCACCTTTTGTAAAGAAAGTCTGCATAGCATTGTTAGTTGAGACACAGCATGCTACTTCATCCTGTCTTCTTATCAGTCCTGATAAGCCTTTTATATTAGGAAGTACACATTCTCAGTTTGTTACCTGTATAAAAGACACCTGTCCACAGAAGCAATCAATCAATCAGATTCCAAACTCTCCACCATGGCCAAGACCAAAGAGCTCTCCAAGGATGTCAGGGACAAGATTTTAGACCTACACAAGGCTGGAATGGGCTACAAGACCATCGCCAAGCAGCTTGGTGAGAAGGTAACAACAGTTGGTGCGATTATTCGCAAATGGAAGAAACACAAAAGAACTGTCAATCACAAAATCAGCAGGGGATCAAATACTTTTTTCCCTCACTGTATGTGTGTATGTGTGTATGTATGTGTGTATATATGTATATATATGTATATATATGTATATATGTGTATATATGTATGTGTATGTGTATTATCTCCCGAGTGGCGCAGTGGTCTACTAGAGATCCTGGTTCTAATCCAGGCTCTGTCGTAGCCGGCCGCGACCGGGGACCCATGGGCGGCGCACAATTTGCCCAGCGTCGTCCAGGGTAGGGGAGGAATGGCCGGCAGGAAGGAGCTCAGTTGGTAGAGCATGGCGTTTGCAACGCCAGGGGTTGTGGGTTCGATTCCCACGGGGGGCCAGTATAGAGAAAAAAACAAAATAATGTATGCACTCACTCACTCTGGATAAGAGCGTCTGCTAAATGACGTAAATGTAAATATGTGTGTGTGTGTATATATATATAAAACATGGGGGACTGGAAGTGATGCAGACAATTACATTGATGGAAGATACAATCTATCTGCAATATTAAGCTGATCTACCCCCTTAAAAAAAACAAATAAATAAAATAATAATATTAATTACCTGGAAATTGTATGTCATCCAGTCTTAAAATGTTTGCAAAAACCAAATATTGAAATACTGTTAAATATATAAAAAAAACATTGTTATCCATTGAGTGAATTGTTATCCATTGAGAGATATAGAATAGTATACTATCGTTCTAGGTAATTTATTTCTACAACTGTGATGTAACTGAACCTCCACTAGGTGGAGACAGTGGTCCATTCTTGATTAGACACTTCACATAAAAATAGAAATTTGTTTGGTAAAAACAGTAGGATAAATACATATGTAGGTAGATATATATATATATATATATATATATATATATATATATATAATATTATACTAACATTCTAGATACACACACACACACATAATCAATTGACTAGTAATTTTTCTATAACTGTGATGTAGCTGTATATCCACTAGGTGGAGCCAGTGGTCCACTCTTGAGTAGAGACTTGGTTTGGCATGCATTTTCATGGGTTCTGAGACACCTTGAGACATGTCACATAAAATTTACATTTGTTTGGTATAAACAGTAGGATATATACATATGTAGGTAGAGTCCATTCTCGTTTAAAAAAATCAATAACACAACATCATTCATTATATACTATATCATTTTATACAATACATTATTAAAAACATTCATTTATAATGTACAACATAAATAATATATATATATATATATATATGCATAGTTAGATATAAAAGCCTTCATCATATTAAAAATTCAACTCACCTTCAAAATGCTCCATGAGGAATAAATGATTCAAGGAGTCTCTTTGGATGTATGTCTTCAGGCCTTCTGGACCTCTTGGTCTTTTTTCTTGGTTGACTGAGACATCCGAGGACGCTCTTTTATGGGGTCAAATGGATCTGTTTAGGTCAGCAGTAAAACGGGACATCTTTAAGAATACAATTACCTTTTTTGTTTTTAATTGACTGAGACTTCCACTGGACATTCCATCCTCGGACGCCTCCCGGACATTCCAGGACGCCCCCCCTGAGAGCTATTTTTAAAAGGTTAAAGGTTAAACAGGTTTAAAAAAGTAGTTTCAAAGACACTTGGGGGACCCTATGTGTACATACAGTTCCCTTGTGTGTAAGGGACCCCCTAGATGAGCAAACTGTTGACCATTAAAATATGGATAGCTGAGAACTCTTTCTAAAAGGGTAAACAGGTTTACAAAACAGTTGTTTTAAAGAAATACCACACACGCTCACACACACACACAACCCAAAGAACCAGTGGCTCTTGTGTAGCAGCGAGAGAGAGAGAGAGAGAGAGAGAGAGGAGCGAGAGAGAGAGAGGGGAGGGACGGAGAACGAGAGAGAGAGCTGTAATTCATTGAAGGGAAATACAATTTTCTTTCAAACCTTTTATTTTCTTCTAAAATGTTGCTACAGAAATGGAAGCATATATATACAAGTTATTAAAGTTCACTATACAATATTGAATATTAAACTATGACACTGTTTACTACTAAACCTATGTATCATAAACGTTATTATTAAACAAAACTACACCTTACTAAACAATAAATGTATAATTAATACAATAATGTTTTTCTTAGAAAAAAAGCAGAATAAGCATTTTTCTCCTTTTCAGGGGCCTTTTGTAACCCGACACCCCCATCAGTCTCCAAATCCCCGTCTTCAAGCTGTGAGGGACTCAGACGTTGTCTCTTCCACCAGGCTCTCCATGGCCTTCAAGATTTCGCATGTTCTCTTTTCCATGATAGATCAACCTTCTTGCCGATAAGCCCAAGTTTTGTCTTGAGAACAGAAGGGACCATCTGCGTAAATGTTCACGATGGTGGAAAAACTGTTGCACTTGTTTCATCATATCAAGCACCTTAAACCAATCTCGCCACTTGAAACTAAAGACAGGCACAAAATAGTTGACCTCTGTGCAAGCGTTTGAAAATACATACGAACTAACAGATTGGGTGGCATTTGCGCTATTGAATTTAGAACAACCTAAAATTGTCACTTTGGAGTCTGGACTCTACGCTACTGAAGAGATTCGTATGACTTTCAAATCATCTGGCCCACAGACTTCCTCTTCCAATGCGTACTCAGGCAGGGATGTTCCATTCAGGGCCTTTTAGATCTGACTTAGAGCAAGTCTTATCTTAAGCCATTACCTCATGCGAAATGCAGGAGAAAAACTCCTGCGGTTTTTGGCTGAAAAAGGTTGTTGAGACAGCTGTGTGTGAAAATCTTCACTGTTGAATCATCCGGTTGGCATCGATGGTTTTGTCCTTGTGGCCCAGACATGAAGGACACAATACACCTAGAATTGGTCTAGGAGACGTGTTTTCTGGAGTTTTCTGTGGTTGATCTCTCTTGAGGTTTCTTGTCGCTCGTAGTGTTCACAGGACAAGTCTAACACTTACTTATACTCAGGCAGACCTACCCAGAAATGACTTTTTCATTCTACAAGGGGTCACAAGCTCACTACACAGCAGCTCCATAAATTCACTACAAAAATTCCCAACTGTTTCACATTTTTCAAACAGTTCAAACTTTAAGTTCAACTAGGTCAGGAGCACGACACATCAATCACCAGGCCATTACTTTTTATTTCAAACATGTGCTTTACTTCAAAGAAACAGCTGCACTATCAAGATACATAAGCACACCCTAAATAGTGAAGAGAACATCCGGACAGGATGTCCTTAAGGTCATAAACACAGGCCACAGGAAAACTCACCAATCACTTTTTGACAGCAACCGTCTACTATATTCTCTCTCACAGGGAGTCTGTGAAACAAGACAGTTGGAGATTGAAACATTGTATGTGTATTCCCTTCCCCCAACTGCTCTGTTCACTCAGACAAACAAACCAGACTGCAGTTTCCCACGCAATAATTGACTTCAAATCCTAAATTACTTGATATCTTTCAGAAATACATAATCCCCCCCCCCCCTCATAATTCCATAGGTCTATAGGAGTGTCCCAGGTTTTAATTACAACCATGTCTAGTGCATATTGTATATGGTTTCAATATCTTACTATCAGATTTGATAAATAACAGATTATAACATGAAAAGCTCAGTGTTGATTTTAAATATAAACATTACCAGTCCACAAAAAGAGTGTGTAAAACAGTATGTTGGCTTGGCTGATAAAAAGGGTAGATTGAATTTCTCTTGGCAGTTGTGGCTCCCAGGTCTACAGCCAATCAAGGACTAGCTACCCATCCCCCCACTGCTGCTCTCACCCCCCACCCCCACCCCATCCCCTGACATGCTGGACTCTCAGGTTCTGTTCAATAAAGTGCAGCACAGCACAGTACAGTACAACTTTATTAGTCCATGTTACAGGGAACAAAGGGAATTTGTCTTTCTGAAGGGGTTGGTCACAGATCTGCCAGTTCAGATCAAATCCCACATTTTGTTGTCTGGCTCAGGACTCAAACCAGTGACCTTTCAGTTACTGGACTAATTCTCTAACTTCCACCTCCTAACACTTCTAGCATGGGCTTCCTAGGCAAAGTTCCTTTCACACTATCCCATGTGTGGAGAAAACATGAGTCTGTCTCATGATCTGGTAATGAGGTAGTCCTGCCTTCAACTTCAAAATCAGTGTCACCCTCAGGTCAAGAGGGCATTACCTCTTGGTCTAATGGTCAAGACACAGGTTTTTCCCATGGGACACCTGGGTACAGATCCCGCCCATGAAATGTGCACACCTCTCCCAAGGCAAGGTTTTGCAGGGGGCTGTATTGCAGTATCACATTGCTCAGCTGTGTTCAACACTTCATTCCATAGGTCATCAGAAAATGACTCATCCCTGCAGTCATTCAAAGTTTGAACTAAGGCTTCAACTAAATCAACAGCCTTTGACAGGTCAAGTGATGAAGACTGTAGCATCTCTGATAGAAATGTTGCTTCTCCAAAAACGTTATGCAGTGGAACAAGGAACACAATGAATTGTAAATCTATCTGTGCAAGCAGACCTCGTGCCTCAACAGATCTGTCACCGTTGTGTTCTTGGACTATGTCTTGCAGGACTCGCTTAACGGCAGGCAATCTCTCCATAATAGTATGTAGAGCCATATATCGACATGCCCAGCGAGTGTCACTTAGTCTCTGAAGCTCTCTAGATGCACCTGGGTACATCTCTCTTTGTACGCTAAGCCATTTTTGATGCACATGTATGACCCAGATGTGAAGACATACAGTCTTTCTAGTAAGGAGAAGAACTGTCCTACCTCAGGGACAGCTTTGACTGTATCCACTAAAACTAAGTTTAGACAGTGTGCACTGCAGTGGATGTAAAAGGCTTTGCTTGTTCTTTAATGCGTTGCCTGTACGCCTGAATGATTGCCACTCATAACTGAAGCACCGTCATATGCTTGGCCTACTAGGTTGGTTTTTGTATTCAAGACCATGACTTTCTAACATGTGTATGATTTAGTCAGTAAGCCCTGCTGCATCTAGTGGATCAGCCGATTCAAAGTGGAGACAGCTCTCATGGACAGCTCCACTGAAATAGTACCTGAGTACTGGAGATATCTGATCCTTTTGTTTTTACATCTTTTGTTTTCCGTCTGCCATTATGCTGAAGACCTCACTGTCTTCCACTTCTTCTATCATCTCTGTTGGAACCATGTCTGCCAAACAACTCAGAACCTCATTCTGAATCCCTTTGCTTATGTATTTTGCATTATGAATGGAAGTCCACCTTTTTCCACAGTTGTGTCATGCTTAGCTATTGTTTCTAGGATTGCCATGAAGTTCCCTTTATTATCAGACTCTGCAGACTCATCGTGTCCTCTTTGTGCAATGTTTTGTGTGGCTGTAAGTAGTAGTACTTCTCCTATTGTTTTAATATAGTCCCCATTTTCTTGAACCTGTTTGTTGTGTTCCTTGTTTAGGGCATTTACCAGTGTTGCATTACTTTTTACAGCTTTCTGATAGACTCTCCATGTAATCATTGCTTGTTTGTGCCGCTCAGACCTTGCATGAATTGCAAATCCCCCCTCTTTGTAAGTTGCCTTCTTCCAGTTGTTAAAACCCCATTTTGAATCTAATCCAGTCTCTGAGACAGGCGTAACAAACCACAGAGTCTGATTTGTTTGAATATTGAAGCCAGGGGTGGATGTGGTACCAGGCCACCTTGAAGCTCCTCCTCCTGTCCCCCATCAGAGTTCTTGGGTCCATGTTCATCACTGGCTGCACCGGTGGCTCCTCCCGGGATTGGCTGACATCACTCTCAGTCTCTCCAATGGTCTTCCTGCTGTCTCTCTCTCTGCTATAATTAAAAGTATCTATTTGGGTAATTTTAGACACATACCATAGCCATCAGACAACTTCTGAAATCCATCTGATATCCCAAGCCCAATAACATGTTAAATGCGATCATTCATTTCAATCATAAACCAACACATTTCTATACACCATTTAAACTGACTAATTGCAGCTTTACAAGAAACCACACATTTATTCAACATCCCAAACCTGATGGTCCACTGCTTGTGGACGCACATGGCTCCTCTGGTGGTGTCTCACTCTCAGCCTCTACGCACATGGCTCCTCTGTCTCACTCTCAGCCTCTACGCACATGGCTCCTCTGGTGGTGTCTCACTCTCAGCCTCTATGCACATGGCTCCTCTGTCTCACTCTCAGCCTCTACGCACATGGCTCCTCTGGTGGTGTCTCACTCTCAGCCTCTACGCACATGGCTCCTCTGGTGGTGTCTCACTCTCAGCCTCTACGCACATGGCTCCTCTGTCTCACTCTCAGCCTCTACTCACATGGCTCCTCTGTCTCACTCTCAGCCTCTACGCACATGGCTCCTCTGTCTCACTCTCAGCCTCTACGCACATGGCTCCTCTGGTGGTGTCTCACTCTCAGCCTCTACGCACATGGCTCCTCTGTCTCACTCTCAGCCTCTACGCACATGGCTCCTCTGGTGGTGTCTCACTCTCAGCCTCTACGCACATGGCTCCTCTGGTGGTGTCTCACTCTCAGCCTCTACCCATGGCTCCTCTGGTGGTGTCTCACTCTCCGCCTCCACGCACATGGCTCCTCTGTCTCACTCTCTCAGCCTCTACGCACATGGCTCCTCTGGTGGTGTCTCACTCTCAGCCTCTATGCACATGGCTCCTCTGGTGGTGTCTCACTCTCAGCCTCTATGCACATGGCTCCTCTGGTGGTGTCTCACTCTCAGCCTCTCACGCACACTGGCTCCTCTGTCTCACTCTCAGCCTCTACGCACATGGCTCCTCTGGTGGTGTCTCACTCTCAGCCTCTACGCACATGGCTCCTCTGTCTCACTCTCAGCCTCTACGCACATGGCTCCTCTGGTGGTGTCTCACTCTCAGCCTCTACGCACATGGCTCCTCTGTCTCACTCTCAGCCTCTATGCACATGGCTCCTCTGGTGGTGTCTCACTCTCAGCCTCTACGCACATGGCTCCTCTGGTGGTGTCTCACTCTCAGCCTCTACGCACATGGCTCCTCTGGTGGTGTCTCACTCTCAGCCTCTACGTCCCCCTCAGCCTCAGCCCCATCTGTCTCACTTTCCTGCTCAGTCTCTCCAATGGACAAGTCTTCCTGCTCTTTCTGCAGGCTCTCTGCTCTCGCTAAACTAAACCAAAAACCATGCAAACTAATACATAGCCCAGGATTCAAGCCAATTCCTTCATTAATTCACAAAGAAAGTAACAAATGGACAGGTTAACATTAGCTGATCTAACGTTACACTTCTGTAATGCATTTAATAGTTAACGATGTTACAAATACAACATATTCAACATGTTGCTCACCTCTCTTTATTTCCTTCTTCTTGCTTGAACGATATTATTTGCGGCAAATTTCTTTCAACTTCTGAATAGAAAAAAACTTGCAGATCTATGTGGTACGATACTGTTGTGTTCCGCCTAAAGGAGTCCCACTAGAAAATGTGTTGGGTTACTTTAGTGTTCCGCTTTGCCACTGTCTAATAACGGATGTAAAAAAATCAATAAAATTAAACATGATCGCAAAAATTAATTCTGTGATAATTATTTCAGACTCCGCATTTAGAGGGGCCACAAGGGGGTCCAAGCTTGTTGTCACAGGGGCACTGCCCCCCCAGAACCGCTAGTGTCTCACAGCCCTTCTTCGGCCTCGGTGGATGCTAGCTCAGAAGAAGCACCAGCATGGTTCAGAATGGTGATGGACAAGGGTATAACAACAATCCAAGAGACATTTTCTGAGCGCCTCAGCAAAATTGATGTGCTGGTCGATAAACTCCACGAAGACCAGACAGTCACAAAGGGAACGAGTGACAAAGTTACAAAAAGATCATGCTGACCAACAGGCTGCCATCCTGGACGTCCGCCTGGAAGTGGATCAAAAGCACAAGAAGTTGGAAGACGCCATCTCTAAACTCGAGAAATTAGATTCTTACGTAAATGTCCAAAAGTGCTTGAATTTGAGATTTCAAGGTTTCCCGGAGGCTGTGGAGGGAAGAGATGCCATCTCCTTTCTACAGGAATGGATTCCCAGAATTCTGGATCTACCCACTTCCGCGCACCCACTGGAAATGGAGAGGGCCCATCGCAACCTTCGGAGGCGGCTGCCTGGCCAGGTTGCACCCAGGGCATTTGTCATTACATTTCTACGGTACCAGGACACTGTCCGCATCCTCTCTGCTGCCCGAGCAAAGGGAGAGCTCAAGTACGGAGATGCCAGAATGATCTTTCCGGATCTTTCTCCCATACTACACAAGAGGAGGATGGCTTTCTCCCCACTGAAGAGGCTTCTGCGGCAGGCTGGCTCGGCATACGGTATGCTGCTACCCGACGACTTTGTGGATGGAAACCAAGAATGGTGAGCGCACATTTGACTCTGTGAAGACGGCTGAAACATACATGAGGAAAGAACTCCCTGACTTGTTCCCGTCTACTACATCAGGAGGAACTGTTTTTTGAACTTGGATACAGTGGATAGTGAACTGTTAGAACATGAGGATACAACCAAATGACTCATAGGATCGGCTGGCTGGCTGGCTAGATGGCTAGCGCCATAATGACAGGCCAGGTAAAGTTGGATCATAGCTAATGTTGACTGGCTGGCTGGCTAGATGGCTAGCACCATAATGACAGGCCAGGTAAAGTTGGATCATAGCTAATGTTGACTGGCTGGCTGGCTAGATGGCTAGCGCCATAATGACAGGCCAGGTAAAGTTGGATCATAGCTAATGTTGACTGGCTGGCTGGCTAGATGGCTAGCACCATAATGACAGGCCAGGTAAAGTTGGATCATAGCTAATGTTGACTGGCTGGCTGGCTAGATGGCTAGCATCATAATGACAGGCCAGGTAAAGTTGTATCATAGCTAATGTTGACTGTGCTATTTAGCCAGCTCGCTAAGTTTACCAGGGTGTTACTATAGCTACAGCCACACTATGCCAGGTAGTTACATTTTCTTTCTGGATACTTTTATTTTACCCATAGAGGTCCAGTCGGGTTTGGTTAAATAGTGATGTGGCTTTTGACTGGGTTTCAAGCCTAACTATGTAGTTTATATTACTTCAGGGAATTCTTAGCTACTATTACGTTTGCTGGCTTGTTTCTTGTTAGAGATGTATGCTAGCGTTAGTGATACCGAGGCAGGGAGAAGCTACTCACTGGCTGGACACCTAATTGCCAGCTAGCTGATAGCTGGACAGTTGTGTGTGTGTGTACATGTTTATATAAATATATATAATGGGGGGGTTGGGAGGGTGAACTCAGGAGGATGGTGATTGTTTACAGTTTTTCTCAGTCGCTTTGGCGCATTTTTCACATCATCCCTAACATGTGCAAAATAATAAGTGCATTTCTCAGAACAATTTGTACAAACTGCAATATACAATAGATATGTTTCTAAAGCTAGTCAGTCACTAAAAATCCTTAGTACATCTCTCAAAAGTAAATATTCATGCCAATGATCATGTCAGTGTCATCAGAATGATAAGTCATTGAGTCATTGTTCACGAACAAGGTTGTCAAAATGTTTAGGCATGTTGTCAATGGAACTGTGTACTTTGACAGTATTACCTGATGTAAACTTAGGCTACAGTTTGGATGACAGTTACTGTATTGAAAATGCACAAGGCTGCACTTCTATGGCATATATCAATTTCAACAGTACTATTTACATATTACTGTATGTGGGTTATTGATTGAAAGAGACTGGACAACCCAAGGGGCACAAAGGAAAAAAACTAAATTAGAAAGAAACACAGGAAACCACCCCTAAGGCACAACTTTGCCCACAGCACTGTTCTAGTGCTGTCTCTACACATCCAGACATTCCTGTCTGTCAGCCCACATATTCTCATCCACATCACACCGGATATTTTCCCTTCCAATGCAACGTGGAAAGAATCTTTTGGAATGCCTTATCCATCCTCTGCAGGCGTCTACTGTGGTGTTCTCACATTGCAGCCAGCAGGGTCATCTGTGAGTGTGGCTGACGATCTTACACCTTCCACCTCCATGCTGAAAAGAATTCCTCAATTGGGTTAAGGAATGGTGAATAAGGTGGGAGGAATTCTATGAGCATCCTCGGGTGGGTCACAAACCATTGCCTTATGATGTTTGATCGATGGAAACTCACATTATCACAAATGACCACATACTTTGGCAAATCCTCTCTAAACAGACCCCTCTCATCATCAGGGATGAGAGCCCTGTAGAGAGTCTCTAAAAAGTTGAGTAGATGCTGGGTGTTGTATGGCCCTAAAAGGGGATATGGGTTAGGACACCATGCTCCGAAATAGCAGCACACATGGTGATATTTCCTCCCCCGTTGGCCTGGCAAATCCACAGTAGCTCTGTGACCGATGATATTCCGACCCCGCCTTCTGCATTTGGTCAGGTTGAAGCCAGCCTCATCCACGTATACAAAGTTGTGAGAGGGTTCACTTGATTCCAACTCCATTATACGCTATATCCCGGAACACACAGTTGAATTTGTTTTGGTAAGGAAGAGTGACATAAAATGTACATATATTGCATGTTCCTTCCACAGCAATGGAAATGTGTGCAGTTTATGCTTACTGTACTATGTAACACTATAAAATGTTGCTGTAAAGTAGTTACATAGATATATGTTTTACCTGTACATACTGGTACCGTAGCTCCTTAACTCTGTCCTCATTCCTTTGGAATGGTACAGTACAGCTGTTTCATACTCATCTGGTATCTATGCAGCACCCTGTCGATGGTTGAGATGCTAACCGTATGGATGTTTTCAAAGACATCGTTGTCTTCTATAATGGTCCTTTGTATTTCCCTGAGTCTCATGGCATTGTTTGCTCGGACCATGGTGCAAATAGCCTCCTCCTGTTGAGGTGTGAAAAGGCGTCCTCTGCCACCGGTTTGAGGTAATCTTGCAGTCCTATGTGTGGAAAAATGCAGTGATGCATCGCACACTTTCACATAGACAAAAACAATGCGAACACACATTTTACTGTAAAACATACAGGTGGGTGCATGTAAGGTGCAGTATGTATCTGTATAGAGTATATTTCTGTATGCTGTGAAATACAAGTGGACTACTGTAATATGAAGCATTGTAGGAAGTATACAGTATACTGCTTATATACAGTAACAGTGCACTGTACATTGGTGGACATACCTGTTCTCTCTTCGAAACGTTTGTACTATTGAGGACACGGTTGATCTCCCAATATTCGGCTGCACCCTTCGACCCGCCTCAGCCATTGTAAGGCCATGATTGACAACATGGTCTACAAAAGTGGCCCTTATGTCATCAGATATGCGCCTATGTCCTCTTCTGACTCTTCCTCTGTTTTGCATTCCACCACGCATCCTTGCTCCTCTTCTTCCTCCTCTTGGCTGTTGACCCTGTTCGTTTCCTGGTCCATCCATTATTGGAAAATTGCAACTCTGTGTTGTGGTCTGTCTATATATGCTTGCCAATTGATTCTTCATGAGATGCACCTTTGAGCAATTTAGACAACTGGTTGATTGTTGGTTGAACTAACACTTTACATTCCTTCATGAGTGAGGGTTAATTTCACCTGCACGATTCAGCAATTTACGTTTTTGTACAAAAGGTCTAATAGAAATGTGTAAAACTATGCTTGACAGTTTATGACAAAATAGTTCAACAATTTTGCATGTAATGGCTTATGCAAGGAACTAATGCCTAGATGTTTTGAGGGGTAAGACTATTCAACAGAGAACCATCTACTATATTTTGATCAACATGACATGAGCAATTGAAAATGTGGAAAAAAGCTGACACTTGTACATTATCAATTGCAATATGTACAAAAGCAATTGCAATTTGTTCAAAGGAATAAGAAATTGCTTTAATGATGTGCACAAGTGACTAGATGATTTGGAATTTGTACAAGTAGTATCAAGAATTGCACTTTTGATCTAAGAAATGCACCAAAGCGACTGAGAAAAACTGTAACTAATTGTCTCTATTTTATATTTGAGGGATAATAGTTATCGTCTGGTAAAGGTTTTCATTTATTCATCATAGCTTGATGTCTTTTTTCCTGTGCTGCTTGGGTGCGTTTGTTTCACAGCGCAGGTTTCAGGGCGCCTTGGTGCTTTATCTTGGCCAGGTCACAGTTGTAAATGAGAACTTGTTCTCAACTGGCTTCTCACCTGGTTAAATAAAGGGGAAATAAAAATAAAATAAATAAAAATGCTGATTGGTTGACGTTTGTGTGTGCGGGTAGGCGCTGTTGGTGACTATGAACGCATCCTCTGTTGTTGTTGTTGTTGTTGTTGTTGAGACATGCTCAAGTGGGGCTAAATAGTCCAGTCATTATTGTTGCCGATGTTTGTCGCTTTGATTCAAATTGTATTTTGTGACTCGACTAACAATATATTCATGTTACAGGGAACAGTCAATGCACTTCTAATGCCATATCCATATAATTTTAGAATGAACCTCTTTGGGGCGATGCTATGCATAGCAGGTCCATCTAGCTTAAAGACTAGCGTCTAAGGGTATGGTTTATTAACTCCCTCAGTTGGGGAGGGGGTTGGTGGGTTTGGGGTAGGGTCAGGGTATTAGCTCACCAGATGGTTACTATTTTATACTTTCATCATTTCATTTATTTTCTATCTAACTTATTATCTTTAAAGATGTCAGCACCTAATAACTATACATTTATGACACTTAACATTAGGGTACTGTAATGAATACTCAGGGAGAAAAGGGTGTAGATTCACGCGCAGAGCGGCAGGTGTGTATTACGCCTTTACAGATGACAGGAATCGTGGTCACAGGCAGGCAATGGTCATACACAGGTAGGCAAACAGGCAGGTGAAACAAAACTAGGACTGAAGGCTGTAACTGGTTCTCACAAACGAGTTAGGAAAAGTCTTAGTAACTAGTGGTTCTGGTGAAAAATGTCCTTTAAGTATCTCCACAATATCCCCATACGTCTTATTACCTGTTCTGACTGGCTGTAGCAGGCTGCCTAGTAAATTAAATGTCTTTGGCCCCATTACACTACATTTTACATTTACATTTTAGTCATTTAGCAGACGCTCTTATCCAGAGCGACTTACAGGAGCAATTAGGGTTAAGTGCCTTGCTCAAGGGCACATTTACGTCATTTAGCAGACGCTCTTAGCCAGAGCGACTCACAAATTGGTGCGTTCACCCTATAGCCAGTGGGATAACCACTTTACAATTTGGGGGGTTAGAAGGATTACTTTATCCTATCCCAGGTATTCCTTAAAGAGGTGGGGTTTCAAATGTCTCCGGAAGGTGGTGAGTGACTCCGCTGTCCTGGCGTCGTGAGGGGAGCTTGTTCCACCATTGGGGTGCCAGAGCAGCGAACAGTTTTGACTGGGCTGAGGCGGGAGCTATGCTTCCGCAGAGGAAGGGAGCCAGCAGGCCAGAGGTGGATGAACGCAATGCCCTCGTTTGGGTGTAGGGACTGATCAGAGCCTGAAGGTACAGAGGTGCCGTTCCCCTCACTGCTCCATAGGCAAGCACCATGGTCTTGTAGCGGATGCGAGCTTCAACTGGAAGCCAGTGGAGTGTGCGGAGGAGGGGGGTGACGTGAGAGAACTTGGGAAGGTTGAACACCAGACGGGCTGCGGCATTCTGGATGAGTTGTAGGGGTTTAATGGCACAGGCAGGGAGGCCAGCCAACAGCGAGTTGCAGTAGTCACACTAAAACATGGAGGCACAATGTTGTCCTCATCCATGTCATTTACAAGAACAAAATATTCAAACCGTTCTGTATATGAGCTCCACTGATCAATACTATCATCAAACTGTCCAATGTTTCCAACAATTCCAATAATTATTTGTTTCTCAATAAGCTCCTGATTGTCACTCACTTCAATATTGTCCTCAACCACAGCAATATTTTCCTCAGTCATGTGATCTTCATTCACTTCATTCACTGACGTATCCTCCTAAATTCGCTCATTTAGCAGATTTAATTAAAAGGTTTGTCTTCACAGTTGAATAAATGTCCTTTCCTTTAATCACTGTATATTCCTCCCTTTTAATCACGTTGTTTTCCCGCTCCGATTTTCATCTCGAGTCCAAAAGTAAAAGTACAAGTATAAATCATTTCAAATTCCTTACATAAAGCAAACCAGACAATATTCTTGTTTATAAAATGTACGTTCAGCCAGAGGCACACTCCAACATTCAGACAATTTACAAACTAAGCATATGTGTTTAGTGAGTCTGCCAGATCAGAGGCAGTAGGGATGTTCTCTTGATAAGTGTGTGAATTGGACAATTTTCTGTCCTGCTAAGCATTCAAAATGTAACGAGTACTTTTGGGTGTCAGGGAAAATGTATGGAGTAAAAAGTACATTATTTTCTTTAGGAATGTAGTGAAGTAAAAGTAAAAGTAGTCAAAAATATAAATAGTAAAGTAAAGTACAGATACCCCAAAAAACTACTTAAGTAGTACTTTAAAGTATTTTTACTTAAGTACTTTACACCACTGGTTAACTCTCTTTCTTAGCTAGCTGGACTATGCACTTGCCTCTGCTATCAATACACTGTGCTAACATTAGCCTAGACTGGACCACAGAAAATAACAGTTTTAAACAGTTGTAAAAACCCACTTCTTCCAGACAGAATAGTTCCTGTAGATTCAGACTTACTCATCACCAATCTTTTGTTATGTCTCGTTGGATTCATAACCACGTCTGTACAACAATTCAATAATGATGAGACTGGAGACAGGAATCAGTTCAACCATTTATCTGGAACGTGATCATCTCAACACATACAAACCCCCATGATGCTCTGCAGCACAACCCCAATATACAACAAATACATAGATAAGTAAATGGACACGAAACAAAACTCATAGAGGAATTTAAATGTTCAGTTGTAGAAAGTAGGGCCATGGGATAGGGTCAGAAAGGTCAGTATGTTTGATAACTGGTTACAGAGGTGACATAACAAGCATAAGGTCCATTATAAGACAGTGAAGTAGAGGTGGGAGCTAAAAGCAGACATGGACAGTGAGACGGTGTGAGGAGGTCAGGGGTGAAACACTAGATCAGGACAGGTAGAAATGGCAGGGCTGGAAATAGACACAGAGACACATTCTGATCATGGCTCAGACCTGACCTGAGACACCCAAACAGAAGATGCCATAGCAAAGTCCTGTCCAGTAGGCTATATGGGATTTCCTTTCATCAAAATCCAACACATGGAAATGTGTCCAGTGTGTCTGTGTGTCCTGTGTGTGTGTTTCCAGTGTGTCTGTGTATGTGTCCAGTGTGTATGAGTGTGAGTCCTGTGTGTGTGTGTGTGTGTGTGTGTGTGTGTGTGTGTGTTTGTCCAGTGTGTGTGTGTGTGTGTGTGTGTGTCCAGTGTGTGTGTGTCCTCTGTTTGTGTGTGTGTGTGTCCAGTGTGTGTGTGTGTGTCCAGTGTGTTCTTGTATTTGAGACTGTATTGGGACCACAACTTATATAAACACCTTTCGTATTAGGACCTTTGGACAAGTTAGGACCAAAAGCATGGTCCCCACAAGGCAAACCACTGGAATAGCCTGGAAATAGCATGCTAATATGCCTGGTTTGAAAATCAAGTAAAACAGTCATGGTCCTAATAAGGCGGTATTTTTGTAGGCCCCCTATGGGGGACACACAGTACTGCAATGTTGTATCATTGGATGGCCGAGAACATCAAGCGCCCTCTATAGGGAACATATAGTACTGCAGTATTTTCTCATTGGATGGCAGAGAACATCTTGATTTTTCTGATTGGACTGTAGAAGCTGGCTCAGGGATTTGTTGTGATTGTCAACATCCATATGTTGACAATCACTGACTGCAACTGACAAAGCAAGAAGGTCGCTAAAATCAGCCTTTTTAATCAGTTTAATATGCTCAATTGTATTATTAAATTCAGCCTACTCTAGTAATCAGTTCATGTTTAATGCTAAATATCATGTCATGTTATACTGAATACCAGTGCTAAATAATTCATGCTTTTTGGGATTGGTTTAACCCTTAACAGTGAAAACTTATTAGAAAACCAGGTTTTTCTCCGTTTTCTTTGCCCTTTTGGGAACCCTTACAAATTCAATCTAGGTAGTGGTATGTATCCATGTGTACAGTTGTGGTCAAAAGTTTTGAGAATTACACAAATATTAATTTTCACAAAGTCTGCTGCCTCAGTTTTTATGATGGCAATTTGCATATACTCCAGAATGTTATGAAGAGTGATCAGATGAATTGCAATTAATTGCAAAGTCCCTCTTTGCCATGAAAAAAACATGTCCACTGCATTTCAGCCCCTGCCACAAAAGGACCATCTGACATCATGTCAGTGATTCTCTCGTTAACACTGGTGAGAGTGTTGACGAGGACAAGGCTGGAGATCACTCTGTCATGTTGATTGAGTTAGAATAACAGACTGGAAGCTTTAAAAGGAGGGTGGTGCTTGAAATCATTGTTATTCCTCTGTTAACCATGGTTACCTGCAAGGAAAGCAGCGTGCCGTCATCATTGCTTTGCACAAAAAGGGCTTCACAGGCAAGGATATTGCTGCTAGTAAGATTGCACCTAAATCAACCATTTATCGGATCATCAAGAACTTCAAGGAGAGAGATTCAATTGTTGTGAAGAAGACAAAGGAGATGATTGTGGACTACAGGAAAAAAAAAGGACTGAGCACGCCCCCATTCTCATCGACGGGGCTGTAGTGGAACAGATTGAGAGCTTCAAGTTCCTCGGTGTCCACATCACCAACTAACTATCATGGTCCAAACACACCAAGACAGTCATGAAGAGGGCACGACAAAACCTATTCCCCCTCAGGAGACTGAAAAGATTTGGCATGGGTCCTCAGATCCTCAAAAAGTTATACAGCTGCACCATCGAGAGCATCCTGACTGGTTGCATCACCGCCTGGTATGGCAACTGCTCGGCCTCCGACCGCAAGGCACTACAGAAGGTAGTGCGTACGGCCCAGTACATCACTGGGGTCAAGCTTCCTGCCATCCAGGACCTCTATACCAGGTGGTGTCAGAGGAAGGCCCTAGAAATGGTCAAAGACTCAAGCCACCCTAGTCATAAACTGTTCTCTCTGCTACCGCACGGCAAGCGGTACCGGAGCGCCAAGTCTAGGTCCAAAAGGCATGTGGCAAATAAAATGTGATTTGATTCAATTGTTGTGAAGAAGGCTTCAGGGCGCCCAAGAAAGTCCAGCAAGCGCCTGACCGTCTCCTAAAGTTGATTCAGCTGCGGGATCGGGGCACCACCAGTGCAGAGCTTGCTCAGGAATGGCAGCAGGCAGGTGTAAGTGCATCTGCATGCACAGTGAGGCGAAGACTTTTGGAGGACGGCCTGGTGTCAAGAAGGGCAGCGAGGAAGCCACTTCTCTCCTGGAAAAACATCAGGGACAGACTGATATTCTGCAAAAGGTACAGGGATTGGACTGCTGAGGACTGGGGTCATTTCCGATTGTTTGGGGCATCCGGAAAAAAGCTTGTCCAGAGAAGACAAGGTGAACGCTACCATCAGTCCTGTGTCATGCCAACAGTAAAGCATCCTGAGACCATTCATGTGTGGGGTTGCTTCTCAGCCAAGGGAGTGGGCTCACTCACAATTTTGCCTAAGAACACAGCAATGAATAAGGTGGAAGTTGGGAGAGTTTTTGTTCGGGTGGTTCAGTGAAACAATTTTAGTTTCTGAGGTAGAAGTTTTGGTGAGGGAGGTCCTGCTCTCTCTGCTCCCAGATGCTCAGCTCATTTCATTCCGATCTCCTCTGCATTTTTGTAGCCATTTGCTACAGCCTGTCAACTATGCCTCTGCCTATCCCTGTTCTCTCCTCTCTGCACAGGCTACACAAACGCACCACACCGCGCGGCTGCTGCCTCTCTAACCTGGTGGTCCCTGCACGCACCACCCACGTGGAGTTCCAGGTCGCAGGCAGCCTCTGGAACTGCCGTTCTGCTGCCAACAAAGCTGACTTCATCCCAGCCTATGCCAACCTCCAGTCCCTCGACTTCCTGGCGCTGACGGAAACATGGATCACCACTGAAAACACTGCTACTCCTACTGCTCTCTCCTCGTCTGACCATGTGTTCTCACATACCCCGAGAGCATCTGGTCAGAGGGGTGGTGGTACAGGAATCCTAATCTCTCCCAAGTGGACATTCTCAATTTTTCCCCTAACCCATCTGTCTATCTCCTCATTTGAATTCCATGCTGTCACAGTCACTAGCCCATTTAAGCTTAATATCCTTGTCATCTATCGCCCTCCAGGTTCCCTTGGAGAGTTCATCAATGAGCTTGACGCCTTGATAAGTTCCTTCCCTGAGGATGGCTCACCCCTCACAGTTTTGGGGGATTTCAACCTCCCTATGTCCACATTTGACTCATTTCTCTCTGCCTCCTTCTTTCCACTTCTCTCCTCTTTTGACCTCACCCTCTCACCGTCCCCCTACTCACAAGGCAGGCAATACGCTTGACCTCATCTTCACTAGATGCTGCTCCTCTACTAATCTCACTGCAACTCCCCTCCAAGTCTCTGACCACTACTTTGTTTCCTTTTCTCTCTCGCTCTCCTCCCACACTACTCACTCTGCCCCTACACAGATGGTAATGCGCCGCCGCAACCTTCGCTCTCTCTCTCCCACTACTCTCTCCTCTTCCATCCTATCATCTCTTCCCTCTGCTCAATCCTTCTCCCTCCAATCTCCTGATTCTGCCTCCTCAACCCTCCTCTCCTCCCTTTCTGCATCCTTTGACTCTCTGTGTCCCCTATCCTCCCGGCCGGCTCGGCCCCTCCCTCCAGCTCCGTGGCTTGATGACTCATTGCGAGCTCACAGAACAGAGCTCCGGGCAGCGGAGCGGAAATGGAAGAAAACTAAACTCCCTGCCGACCTGGCTTCTTTTCACTCCCTCCTCTCTACATTTTCTTCATCTGTTTCTGCTGCTAAGGCCACCTTCTACCACTCTAAATTCCAAGCATCTGCCTCTAACCCTAGGAAGCTCTTTGCCACATTTTCCTCCCTCCTGAATCCCCCCTCCTCTCTCTCTGTGGATGACTTCGTCAACCACTTTGAAAAGAAGGTTGACGACATCCGATCCTCGTTTGTTATGTCTAATGACACTGTTGGTCCTGCTCACACTGCCCTACCCTATGCTCTGACTTCTTTCTCCCCCTCTCTCTCCAGATAAAATCCTGCGACTTGTGACTGCAGGCCGCCCAACAACCTGCCCGCTTGACCCCATCCCCTCCTCTCTTCTCCAGACCATCTCCGGTGACCTTCTCCCCTACCTCACCTCGCTGATCAACTCATCCTTGACCGCTGGTCATGTCCCTTCCGTCTTCAAGAGAGCGAGAGTTGCTCCCCTTCTCAAAAAACCAACACTCGACCCCACTGATGTCAACAACTACAGACCAGTATCCCTTCTTTCTTTTCTTTCCAAAACTATTGAGCGTGCCGTCTTTTAGCCAACTCTCTTGCTATCTCTCTCAGAATGACCTTCTTGATCCAAACCAATCAGGTTTCAGGACTGGTCATTCAACTGAGACTGCTCTTCTCTGTGTCACGGAGACTCTCCGCACTGCTAAAGCTAACTCTCTCTCCTCTGCTCTTGTCCTTCTAGACCTGTCTGCTGCCTTTGATACTGTGAACCATCAGATCCTCCTCTCCACCCTCTCCGAGCTGGGCATCTCCGGCGCGGCTCACTCCTGGATTGCGTCCTACCTGACCGGTCGCTCCTACCAAGTGGCGTGGCGAGAAGCTGTCTCCGCACCACGCGCTCTCACCACTGGTGTCCCCCAGGGCTCAGTTCTAGGCCCTCTCCTTTTCTCCCTATACACCAAGTCACTTGGCTCTGTCATATCCTCACATGGCCTTTCATATCATTGCTACGCTGACGATACACAACTAATCTTCTCCTTTCCCCCTTCTGATAACCAGGTGGCGAATCGCATCTCTGCATGTCTGGCAGACATATCAGTATGGATGACGGATCACCACCTCAAGCTGAACCCTGGCAAGACGGAGCTGCTCTTCCTCCCGGGAAGGACTGCCCGTTCCATGATCTCGCCATCACGGTTGACAACTCCGCTGTGTCCTCCTCCCAGAGTGCGAAGAGCCTAGGGCGTGACCCTGGACAACACCCTGTCGTTCTCCGCCAACATCAAGGCGGTGACCCGCTCCTGCAGGTTCATGCTCTACAACATTCGGAGAGTACGACCCTGCCTTACACAAGAAGCGGCACAGGTCCTAATCCAGGCACTTGTCATCTCCCGTCTGGACTACTGCAACTCGCTGTTGGCTGGCCTCCCTGCCTGTGCCATTAAACCCCTACAACTCATCCAGAATGCCGCAGCCCGTCTGGTGTTCAACCTTCCCAAGTTCTCTCACGTCACCCCCCTCCTCCGCACACTCCACTGGCTTCCAGTTGAAGCTCGCATCCGCTACAAGACCATGGTGCTTGCCTATGGAGCAGTGAGGGGAACGGCACCTCTGTACCTTCAGGCTCTGATCAGTCCCTACACCCAAACGAGGGCATTGCGTTCATCCACCTCTGGCCTGCTGGCTCCCTTCCTCTGCGGAAGCATAGCTCCCCCTCAGCCCAGTCAAAACTGTTCGCTGCTCTGGCACCCCCAATGGTGGAACAAGCTCCCTCACGACGCCAGGACAGCGGAGTCACTCACCACCTTCCGGAGACATTTGAAACCCCACCTCTTTAAGGAATACCTGGGATAGGATAAAGTAATCCTTCTAACCCCCCCAAATTGTAAAGTGGTTATCCCACTGGCTATAGGGTGAACGTACCAATTTGTGAGTCGCTCTGGCTAAGAGCGTCTGCTAAATGACGTTAATGTGCCCTTGAGCAAGGCACTTGACCCTAATTGCTCCTGTAAGTCGCTCTGGTTAAGAGCGTCTGCTAAATGACTAAAATGTAAAATGTAAATGTAATAAAGAATGGTACCAACACATCCTCCGAGAGCAACTTCTCCCAACCATCCAACAACAGTTTGGTGATGAACAATGCCTTTTCCAGCATGATGGAGCACCTTGCCATAAGGCAAAAGTGATAACTAAGTGGCTCGGGGAACAAAACATCAACATTTTGGGTCCATGGCCAGGAAACTCCCCAGACCTTAATCCCATTGAGAACTTGTGGTCAATCCTCAAGAGGCGGGTGGACAAACAAAAACCCACAAATTCTGAAAACTCCAAGCATTGATTATGCAAGAATGGACTGCCATCAGTCAGGATGTGGCCCAGAAGTTAATTGACTCTTGGCATAAACTAAATGTAATTGTCAATAAAAGCCTTTGACACTTATGGAATGCTTGTAATTATACTTCAGTATACAATAGTAACATCTTACAAAATATCTAAAAACACTGAAGCAGCAAACTTTGTGAAGACCAATACTTGTCATTCACAAAACGTTTGACCACGACTGTAGTCTAGGATGCCACCTCACCCCTTTATGGTATTCTGAATTGAATATATTTCCAGATTATGGTTGGGGGCCATCTAAAGAGCAACTTATTCAAAGAGCATCTTTCTCTGACATTGTCGGGGCAAGATATTGACATCCAGAGAGGTCCTAGGACAAGGCCCAAAATGAAGCCTGACCTAAATTTGAGGTGCTTTTGGGTGACAGCGGCAGAACCATTGAAGCTAGAAACACAATTCAACCACAGGAACGTTCCTATGGTCCTCCCGATCTGTGCAAGCCTACCCTTGACCATGTGGAATTAACCTTTTACAGTGAAAACAGGGTGTAATTCTTTTAACAGTTGACTTTGACCTCTCTCCCCATAGGAATACATTGCCTGTTGCCCTAACTTCAACCTGATGCCAATTTGGGTTGTGATTGGCATATCAAACTGTCTTCAATGACAACCCATCAGGCCACTACAAGGATTACCTGTGTTGATTTTAAGCTTCCTGGAGCAACCGCAAGTGGTTAAATTGACCCTAAACGTGGTTTTGATTTCACTCCCTGCAGTTAGTGAAAAACATTGCATTCAACCCTTTGTATATCAGTCAGTTCTTAACGTAAAGACTTGAAACTCAGGATTCTGTAAAAGCGTGTCCCAAGGAGGATATATGTTTACTTTCAGCTTCCTGTAATAACAGGAAGTGCCTTCAATTGGGGTCATAGGGGCTGTTAAGAAGGGTTAAAAATGTCACATCTTTCCTTAATTTCATATATGTGATTAGGCAACCCTCATGAACCGGTACACATTAGGCTTGCGAAAGTATTCACCCCCCCTTGGCATTTTTCCTATTTTGTTGCCTTACAACCTGGAATTAAAATGGATTTTTGGGGGGTTTGTATTATTTGATTTACACAACATGCCTACCACTTTGAAGATGCAGAATATTTTTTGTGTGAGCCACCTTTTTGCAGCAATTACAGCCTCTTGGGGTATGTCTCTATAAGCTTGGCACATCTAGCCACTGGGATTTTTGCCCATTCTTCAAGGCAAAACTGCTTCAGCTCCTTCAAGTTGGATGGGTTCCGCTGGTGTACAGCAATCTTTCAGTCATACCACAGATTCTCAATTGGATTGAGGTCTGGACTTTGACTAGGCCATTCCAAGACATTTAAATGTTTCCCCCTAAAACCACTCAAGTGTTCCTTTAGCAGTATGCTTAGGGTCATTGTCCTATTGGAAGGTGAACCTCCGTCCCAGTCTCAAATCTCTGGAAGACTGAAACAGGTTTCCCTCAAAATGTCCCTGTATTTAGCGCCATCCATCATTCCTTCAATTCTGACCAGTTTCCCAGTCCCTACCGATGAAAAACATCCCCACAGCATGACGCTGCCACCACCATGCTTAACTGTGGAGATGGTGTTCTCGGGGTAATGAGAGGTGTTGGGTTTGCACCAGACATAGTGTTTTCCTTGATGGCCAAAAAAGCTCAATTTTAGTCTCATCTGACCAGAGTACCTTCTTCCATTTGTTTGGGGAGTCTCCCACATGCCTTTTGGCGAACACCAAACGTGTTTGCTTATTTTTTTCTTTAAGCAATGGCTTTTTTCTGGCCAGTCTTCCCTAAAGCCCAGCTCTGTGGAGTGTACGGCTTAAAGTGGTCCTATGGACAGATACTCCAATCTCCGCTGTGGAGCTTTGCAGCTCCTTCAGGGTTATATTTGCTCTCTTCGTTGCCTCTCTGATTAATGCCCTCCTTGCCTGGTCCGTGAGTTTTGGCTTGTCAGGTTTGTTGTGGTGCCAGATTCTTTCAATTTAAAAAAAATGGATTTAATGGTGCTCCGTGGGATGTTCAAAGTTTCAGATATTTTTTTATAACCCAACCCTGATCTGTACTTCTCCACAACTTTGTCTCTGACCTGTTTGGAGAGCTCCTTGGTCTTCATGGTGCCACTTGCATGGTGGTGCCACTTGCTTAGTGGTGTTGCAGACTCTGGGGCCTTTCAGAACAGGTTTAAATATACTGAGATCATGTGACAGATCATGTGACACTTAGATTGCACACAGGGCGACTTTATTTAACTAATTATGTGACTTCTGAAGGTAATTGGTTGCACCAGATCTTATTTAGGGGCTTCATAGCAAAGGGGGTGAAAAGATATGCACGCACCACTTTTCCGTAATTTCTTTTTTTTTTTCACTTCACCAATTTGGACAATTTAGTGTATGTCCATTCCATGCAATCCAAATAAAAATCTATTTAAATGACAGGTTGTAATGCAACAAAATAGGAAAAACGCCAAGGGCGATGAATACTTTTGCAAGGCACTGCAAGGATATTCATCAATTTCTAGTCTTTCACGCTATTGAGGGGATTTGTCTGGGGGGTCATAGCTTAAACATGTCTATGATGATGAGGGGAGATGCATATGTGAGTCTCGAGCTAATCGGACCATGGATATAAAAAGGCTTGCCCCTGAACACTTGTAACTTAACTGCACTCCTGACATCATACTTGAGTATTGAGCCAATAGCAGCATCTATATACACTGCTAAAAAAAAATAAAGGGAACACTAAAATAACACATCCTAGATTTGAATGAATGAAATAATCTTATTAAATACTTTTTTCTTTACATAGTTGAATGTGCTGACAACAAAATCACACAAAAATTATCAATGGAAATCAAATGTATCAACCCATGGAGGTCTAGATTTGGAGTCACACTCAAAAGTAAAGTGGAAAACCACACTACAGGCTGATCCAACTTTGATGTCATGTCCTTAAAACAAGTCCAAATGAGGCTCAGTAGTGTGTGTGGCCTCCACGTGCCTGTATGACCTCCCTACAATGCCTGGGCATGCTCCTGATGAGGTGGCGGATGGTCTCCTGAGGGATCTCCTCCCAGACCTGGACTAAAGCATCCGCCAACTCCTGGACAGTCTGTGGTGCAACGTGGCGTTGGTGGATGGAGCGAGACATGATGTCCCAGATGTGCTCAATTGGATTCAGGTCTGGGGAACGGGCGGTCCATAGCATCAATGCCTTCCTCTTGCAGTAACTGCTGACACACTCCAGCCACATGAGGTCTAGCATTGTCTTGCATTAGGAGGAACCCAGGGCCAACCGCACCAGCATATGGTCTCACAAGGGGTCTGAGGATCTCATCTCGGTACCTAATGGCAGTCAGGCTACCTCTGGCGAGCACATGGAGGGCTGTGCGGCCCCCAAAGAAATGCCACCCCACACCATGACTGACCCACCGCCAAACCGGTCATGCTGGAGGATGTTGCAGGGAGCAGAACGTTCTCCACGGCGTCTCCAGACTCTGTCACGTCTGTCACATGTGCTCAGTGTGAACCTGCTTTCATCTGTGAAGAGCACAGGGCGCCAGTGGCGAATTTGCCAATCTTGGTGTTTCTCTGGCAAATGCCAAACGTCCTGCACGGTGTTGGGCTGTAAGCACAACCCCCCACCTGTGGACGTCGGGCCCTCATACCACCCTCATGGAGTCTGTTTCTGACCGTTTGAGCAGACACATGTACATTTGTGGCCTGCTGGAGGTCCTTTTGCAGGGCTCTGGCAGTGCTCCTCCTGCTCCTCCTTGCACAAAGGCGGAGGTAGCGGTCCTGCTGCTGGGTTGTTGCCCTCCTACGGCCTCCTCCACGTCTCCTGATGTACTGGCCTGTCTCCTGGTAGCGCCTCCATGCACTGGACACTACGCTGACAGACACAGCAAACTTTCTTGCCACAGCTCGCATTGATGTGCCATCCTGGATGAGCTGCACTACCTGAGCCACTTGTGTGGGTTGTAGACTCCGTCTCATGCTACCACTAGAGTGAAAGCACCGCCAGCATTCAAAAGTGACCAAAACATCAGCCAGGAAGCATAGGAACTGAGAAGTCTGTGGTCACCACCTGCAGAAACACTCCTTTATTGGGGGTGTCTTGCTAATTGCCTATAATTTCCACCTGTTGTCTATACCATTTGCACAACAGCATGTGAAATTTATTGTCAATCAGTGTTGCATCCTAAGTGGACAGTTTGATTTCACAGAAGTGTGATTGACTTGGAGTTACATTGTGTTGTTTAAGTGTTCCCTTTATTTTGTTGAGCAGTGTATTAAGAATGGGCTTAGGCCCCATAAAGTTCATAAACAAGATGGGCTTGGCCACCCCATCATCATACTTGAGTCTTTAGCCAACCGCAATATATATATTAGTGTTGGTCTTAGGCACTTATAAAGTCTGTAAGTCCTCCATATCGTGTTAACATTAGTCACAAATATCTGACTTCAGTATAGTCTATAGCGGTTTCTTCATTAAGACTTATACAGTGGGGAGAACAAGTATTTGATACACTGCCGATTTTGCAGGTTTTCCTACTTACAAAGCATGTAGAGGTCTGTAATTTTTATCATAGGTACCCTTCAACTGTGAGAGACGGAATCTAAAACAAAAATCAAGAAAATCACATTGTATGATTTTTAAATAATTAATTTGCATTTTATTGCATTACATAAGTATTTGATCACCTACCAACCAGTAAGAATTCTGGCTCTCACAGACCTGTTAGTTTTCTTTAAGAAGCCCTCCTGTTCTCCACTCATTACCTGTATTAACTGCACCTGTTTGAACTCGTTACCTGTAAAAAAGACACCTGTCCACACACTCAATCAAACAGACTCCAACCTCTCCACAATGGCCAAGACCAGAGAGCTGTGTAAGGACATCAGGGATAAAATTGTAGACTTGCACAAGGCTGGGATGGGCTACAGGACAATAGGCAAGCAGCTTGGTGAGAAGGCAACAACTGTTGGCACAATTATTAGAAAATGGAAGAAGTTCAAGATGACGGTCAATCACCCTCGGTCTGGGGCTCCATGCAAGATCTCACCTCGTGGGGCATCAATGATCATGAGGAAGGTGAGGGATCAGCCCAGAACTACACGGCAGGACCTGGTCAATGACCTGAAGAGAGCTGGGACCACAGTCTCAAAGAAAACCATTAGTAACACACTACGCCATCATGGATTAAAATCCTGCAGCGCACGCAAGGTCCCCCTGCTCAAGCCAGCGCAAGTCCAGGATGCTTTTCTGCAAAGGGGACAGGACGACTGCACCGTATTGAGGGGAGGATGGATGGGGCCATGTATCGCGAGATCTTGGCCAACAACCTCCTTCCCTCAGTAAGAGCATTGAAGATGGGTCGTGGCTGGGTCTTCCAGCATGACAACGACCAGAAACACACAGCCAGGGCAACTAAGGAGTGGCTCCTTAAAAAGCCTCTCAAGGTCCTGGAGTGGCCTAGCCAGTCTCCAGACCTGAACCCAATAGAAAATCTTTGGAGGGAGCTGAAAGTCCGTATTGCCCAGCGACAGCCCCGAAACCTGAAGGATCTGGAGAAGGTCTGTATGGAGGAGTGGGCCAAAATCCCTGCTGCAGTGTGTGCAAACCTGGTCAAGACCTACAGGAAACATATGATCTCTGTAATTGCAAACAAAGGTTTCTGTACCAAATATTAAGTTCTGCTTTTCTGATGTATCAAATACTTATGTCATGCAATAAAATGCAAATGAATTACTTAAAAATCATACAATGTGATTTTCTGGATTTTGTTTTAGATTCTGTCTCTCACAGTTGAAGTGTACCTATGATAAAAAATTACAGACCTCTACATGCTTTGTAAGTAGGAAAACCTGCAAAATCGGCAGTGTATCAAATACTTGTTCTCCCCACTGTAGTTGGCTTATATGTTTGACTTGGTGGAGTGGAGCAGAGAGGGGGATGGGAGGCTGATCATTGATTGGCTGTAGTGTAGGGTGTGTCATACAATGTATCAAATTTCCAACTGCTAGCTCAAATTCTCACTCAAATGTACCACTAATATGAAAATGTTCCACAGACTGTCTTGCAGACTACTATGCACTGACAAAACATTTAGTGTTACAAATCAAAGCTTAACATTAAAATATGTGATTTCAAATGCAGTGGCGGCTGGCCGATTGAGGCGCTAGGGCGCTCGCCCCTTAAATAAAATTATAAAAAAATAAAATAAAAAATAATAATAATAATAATAAAAACATCAGTATGTCAATATTTGTGTGTTTGAAATATGGAATGCACACAGTAATATGTGTAAGATATGATAGAAAATCATATTCGCAACCTTTCCTCTGCCTGTCAAACGCCTCGTCAGCTCTGGGCGATACAGAAAGTGCCCCGAGGAGGCGGGTCTACGTAGCAGTTAAGCCAATTGCTAATTTACTTAATCATTATTTTATCGCCCCAAGCTCGCCCCTGATAAAATAAGGACCGGGCTCCAGTGGCGCCATTTTTACTAGACGACAATGGCGAGCGCAAACGTTACTCCTCCAAGACCCAACCCTAACTCGGTGAAATCTCTCCTCCAAGATCCGTTTGAGAGGAGAACTTTGTCAGAGAAAGTTCGGGTGAAAGAGCTGGGCCCAGATCAACCTGACCTCTCAATCAGACAGCAGGCTAGCGAGAAAGGGAAGCAGTATATGCGCGGCTTCTCCCGTAGCTGGTACACCAGGAAGGCTTGGCTAGCTGGGTGCACTGATGCTAATGCTTTATTTTGCTTTCCGTGCTTGCTTTTTAAAACGACGGGGTCAGATTCAGCATGGACAGGTACCGGAGTGAGGGATATGAAGCACCTGTCAGAGAAGGTAAAGAAACATGAGAACACCAGGGCACACATGGACAACTCTGTAAAGCTAGCTGTATTAGGAAGGGTGAACATTGCTACGCAGCTGGATGACGGCCACAGGATTGCGGTGAGGAAACACAATGAGGAGGTGGATAAAAACAGGCACATTCTATCCAAAATTATCGATTGTGTGAAGTTCTGTGGGGCTTTTGAGTTGGCCTTGCGTGGGCACGAGGAGACTGACTCCTCGGACAACCCCGGCATTTTCCGGGGCTTAGTGGATTTTGTTGCCTCCCTCGACAGTGTGCTGGAGGAGCACCTGAAGACAGCTACCGTTTTTAAGGGCACGTCAAAGACGATACAGAACGAGCTGTTGGACTGTATGCTGTCAGTGCTTAAGGATTACATCCTGGAGGAAGTAAAGAGTGCTGATTTTATCGCCATTCAAGCTGACGAGACGACTGACGTTTCCACCCACTGCCAGTTGGTGCTTGTGATACGCTACATCGATGCTAAAAGTAACGTCCAAGAGCGTTTTTCGAGTTCATTTTGATCGAGAACGCAACCGCCCGACACCATCGCTACAGCGCTGCTGGAGAGGCTCAGCACCATACTCTCACATGGACAAAAGGCCAAACTTATTGCCCAGGCTTACGACGGAGCAAGTGTGATGAGGGGAGCCACCGGCGGAGTGCAGCGTAAAATAGTGGATGTGTACGAAAATGCGCACTACGTCCACTGCTATGCACATCAGCTGAACCTCATCATGCAGCAGGCTACTTCACGCATCCCCAGGATCGGCACTTTCTTTTCCGACCTTGCAGGATTTTCTGCTTTCTTCTCCAGGTCTCCCAAGCGAACCACCGTGCTTGACGAAGTGGTTGCGCATAGACTCCCAGAGCCTCTACAACACGGTGGAACTTCCACAGTCGCGCTGTAAACACTGTGTACGAGTACAGGGATGACCTCCTAACGTGTTTCCAGACCATCAGAGACTCTGGGAACTTTGATGCCCCGACTGTCAGAGAGGCGGGGGGCTTTGTGAGGATGCTCGAAGACGAGGCTTTCTGTTTTTTCCTGGCACTGTTCCACAAGATCATGCCAAATGTGGACATGCTTTTCAGCCAGCTGCAGAAGAGGAACATCGACCCTGTCTTCATTAAAGCACTTGTCCAGAGGTTCACAGACAGCATGCTAACAATCAGGTAAATAACTATATTTACTATTGGCTGATAAAGATGTTGTTAGAAAGATGAATAGTTCACTTACAACAGTTTAAAAGCCTAAATGTGTCTGGTCATCAAAGTGAGTGATTATCATAGAGCCGTCACAATTATATTTGTTTTAGTATTTTAAAAGGAAAGAGAAGACACAATCAGACGTTGATAATAATGCAGGAAAGTACTACACAGTTTGTAATAATTATTCAGGTGTCCACCAGGTCAATTTCTAGAAGAGGCCTAGTTGTTATTGAAGATTAACTTTATTGCTAAGTGCACAGCAGAACAAAATGATGTTGCATCCCTCTCACAAATGTAATAGAAAAAGGCTTTAAAACGTAATAACATCAGTTAATTATGTACATCACAGGTTAAAAGCAGTTACTAGACATAGTTTGTGTGTATATACACACTATCTGTCTGTCTGTCTATATATATATATATATATATATATATATATATATATATATATATATATATAAAAAGTCACTGGTTGTGTGTTGAGGGGGAATTACAGTGAGTTAAGAAGTCTGATTGCAAGTTATCAAATTAAACTTTATTTTTGGACCCAGGGCCTCAATTCCCTCTTTGTGTGGGGACAGCGCATCTGACGAGCAGCAACAGCCCATCAAGCGACGGAGGATGCTGGGACCAGGAGAACAACAGAGGTTGGCTATAGAGATAAGTTGTGATGTAATTGTCAGTGTTTCCCCCTAGAACTTTTTTCAGGCCTGGTAGTATGTAGCCAAAACCCTGAACAATCAGCACCTTGGTAATCATATACTTGATTTGGACATAGGCATGTGTCAGTCAGGATCACTTGCATCAAAATAGCTTAATTGCAAATTAAAGCTGATGATGTATCTTTTACAGGTATGTGATACCATCCTGAGTCATGCCAAAGAGAGGTTCTCCTTCACCCAGCACCTCATCAGCGCAACACTATTGCACGGAGAGTTGTTCCCACAACACAGTGTGAAGTTCCCCGATACAGCGCTTGAAACAACCGTGGAGGCGTACCCCATGTTGAACAAGGCCAAGCTCAAAACCGAACTGTCCCTCATCTATGAGAACAGTGAGTTCAAGGCTTGTAGTGGTGCAGTGCCCCTGTACCAGTTCTTCATGGAGAACAACCTTCAGAGCACTTTCACAGAGACTGCCAGCCTCCTCAAGATCCTCATCACCACACCCATGACAACTGCTGAGTCAGAAAGGTGCTTCTCTACACTGAAAAGGATCAAGACCTTCCTGAGAAACAGCATGACACAGGATCGCCTGAACGCTCTGGCCATGCTCTCCATGGAGAAGAAACTTGTCAGGGACATTCCTGACTTTAATCAAAGGGTCATTGAGAGGTTTGCCACTCAGAAGGACAGACGGGCAAAATTCCTGTACAAATAAGATGACAGACACACACACACAGAGCAGCTCTGGCCGCATGTTTCTTTGTATATAGTTGACCTTAGCATAAAAATCCAGTTATATATGGTACTCTAGAAAGTCTTAATAGTGTCTTTGCTAATATTACTGTATATATGTTGTTTTGTATCAATTAATTGTTGCAGTTCTGGAGCACATTAACAATTAGTCACATTTAGTATGATCATAAAATACTGTATGCTATTCTTCCAGTCAAAGGTTTGAGTTCATCCACTTGATATCCATTTCTATATTATACATCCTTTTATACAGTGTAAGATTTCCTATAAACTTTATAATAATTTCATGTTATTGTCCACTTTCCACTCTGTTCTGACAGCATGCCTGTTGCGTTGCCTGTTTACTACCAATGGTGAAAAGTTCACTTTAAATGCAAATGAAAGGCTTGGGTTTGTGTAATATGTTTTTGTGTAAGAATGCCTCAACTTTTTAATATTGGCATTAAATAATTACTGAATGTTTCACTGAGCACTGCTGTCCTGCAGTTTGTGTTAAAATATATCGCGATGGTTACAGGAAAAAAAAAGTATGGCACAGCCCCACCGAGAATATTTTTCACCAGCCGCCACTGTTCAAATGACTAAATTAAGTTCAGACAGGCCTGTTATGTGCTCTCTAACACAAACATAAACTGTGTTGTTGTCAACCATTTCACAGATCTAGGATCAGGTGACCTCCACAGAATGTTAACATTAGCCACAAATATCTGACTTCTGCAGAGTGCACAAAAGTACCAAACCACCAAAAGTTTCACAGGTCAACACATCTCTTCCCAGGGTTGCCATGTATGCTTTTTTTTGTGGTTTATTGAGGTACTTTGGAAACTTTGCCGCAGGTGAAAAGTTTTGGTCGCTGGGTGCAAGTTTTTAAACTACTTCTATATTGCAACTACCAACATGGCATTTAAAAAAATCTATTAATTTCCCTGTAATCTTCTGAAATTGTGCTAGTTTTCAGGCTTTGAAGGCAGGTTTTGCGTTGACTTCCTAGAAATTCGTAATTGATCTGGCAAGCCTGTCTCTGCCTGAGCACGATCACCTCTAAAGTAGCTGGGCAGCACCTTTTTAAGGAAGAGGAGGATGGTTGCAGATGTTTACGTTCATGCAAGAAGGTGAGCTATTAACTGAACTGCTAACCAATAGTTTAGCTAAAATTGAATTTGTATTTGGTGTATTGGCAAGCAATGCATGTTCCCGTTGTCTTTATTTTTAATTAGTTAATGTTAGCTCACATATGTCTTTCGGTGGAATCCAACATGCATTGACAATGTTGTGTCAGATATACTGCGTCATGACAGATTGAAATTGGTAGGCTTATCCAAACAATTCATACATATGCAATTGTTACTTTGCATGTTTCTACCTTATACTTATTTACTGCTTGCTAAGGGTTAGCGTGCTAGCTAACGGTTAGCGTGCTAGCGATGCTAACGATGCTAGCTTCTTTTTTTTGTATGATGCTAGCTATGGTGGCAAGCTAGCTAATAAGTTTAGCATAATTGGTAAACATGTCTTTGATTCAGAATACATCAATACATTGTGGTTAACCCAATGTTACATGCATTGGAAAATAAAATTGCTAGTGTAACTTGAATTGGTTTACAAGCTAGCTAGAAAAGCCAGTTCCTTTTCATCTGTTTTGTCAAGCTATAAGCCTGCATGTGTGCTAAAATATTTAATTAAATCCCCTCATTAAATTAATATATTTAAGTTGCACCTGTTTTTTATAGCCCTTACCCAAAGACCTTTTTTTTTCCGTTGGAATAATTTGGATGAAAATAAGAAATATGTGAAAGAAAATAAGAAATAAGTGACCAGATTTTGTTATTGAAAAGCATGGACATTCACATATGTCCATGCTCCTTATTCCCTACACTCATTTTTAAAGATCGAAAACAAAATGGAAGATAAGAGTCCAGGAACATACAAAGCAACCAATGCGGTATGTTTTAAGGCTTAGCCTAGTTTTTTCTGCTTCGCCTAGTATTTAGCGTATGCTTGCCTTGCTTTAGCCAAACCACTCATACTGATTCTCTTTTAGTCTATCCATAAAAGCAGATTCAGTTTCAGTTGCATCCAGGAACTTGCATAATCTGCTTATGTTATGCTTATACTTGCTTTTTTACCTTGAAAGTAGTCTTAAAAAAGGAAATTGTAACAGATGTTTGTTTGACCTCTATTAGTCAATGATATCAGTCATTGGTGTCCCCCAGCCCATCCCTGATGTTGTGTGCAGAGCAATCTTGTCATTCTATTAAGTCTCAACTATTATTTTTGTAACTTGTCTTCCTTTACAAAGGCACTGCAGACGCTAAGAAGACGCATGGAAAATCTAAAGAAACATCACTGAACTTGTGAGGCCAGATTTGAAGCTCAGGTTTGTCAGTTGTTTAGAATGAGGATATTGGGGATGGTTGAATCGTTATAATATCCTATTGCCTAATTTGCACATGACTAATATCATTTTATTGTATCCTTAGATGTCAGACACTGAGGTTGCCAGTACCTCTGAGGCTGCCAGTACCGCTGGGTCGATAGTCCATGTGTTGGATGATGCACCGCCATTGATCAGAACAGACAGCATATTCGTAAGTTAAAGTGTCATTCAACACCAGCACATACTGTAAGTTCTTGTGAATCAGCTTTGTAAATCAAAGATGGGCAAGTCTGCACTTTCATCCTATATTCATTGTATTATAACAAAAAAATCTAAATTAGAGGAGCACAGAGCCATAACTAATCAAAATGTGCCGGTGTCCAAATACTTTCTGTGTTATCTGTCTAGTTATCCAATATACTTTTTTCTTCAATACAGTTGACCAAAGCTATGCTTGGATACAAGACTGATGACTCAATAACCAGCATTGACAACAGTGAAGATGATTATGTCCCAAGGTCATCAGAGGAAGACGATTCCGATGAATTTTCAGAACCAAAGACAAGGGTGGACAGCAGTAAACACGATGATCTAGTCTCAGAGGGAGACAGTTCAGATAAATTAGCGGGTGTCAAGAGAAAGAAGCAATACAAGAAGACTATCAAGAGATGCAGAAGTTCCTCAGAAGAAAACAGCTCAAATGGAGAATCAGAACTCAAGAGAATGAAGCGATACGAAAATACTTATAAGAGATGTACTAGTTCCCCAAAGTCGAACACTAGCAGTGAATCATTGCTTGTAATGAATGTCTCAGAAGTAGATGGATCCAAAAAGTACCACCAAAAAAAGCACTTCTGTCTGTTTTGCGAGCAACCGCAATCCAAAATCGCCCGTCATTTAGAACATAAACATGGGGATGAAATGGAAGTAGCTACTGCACTTCAGTTTGCAAAGAAGTCAAAAGCTAGGAGACTTCAGCTGAATCTCCTTCGCAAGAAGGGGAATCGGGCACACAACATTCAGGCACTTAAAGAAGGAAAGGGTGTTTTGGTACCATGTAAGCAAACAAGTGATGACAAGAGCAATCACCAGGACTATCAGCATTGTTTTGCCTGCCATGGGCTCTTTAAACGCAAATCTATGTGGAGGCATGTGGCAAGGTGCACACTAGCACAAAATGTTCGTAAGGAGATGCCTGGCAAAACCAGAATACAGGCACTCTGTGCTAGTGCTCAACCGGTTGCTAAAGGAGTCAGCGAGAAGGTCTGGAAACTGGTGAGTAACATGGCTCAAGATGATGTAGCCCATGCAGTAAAAGAAGACAGATACATCTTGGCATTGGGTGAAAAAATGTACAACAAGAAATGGGAGAACCCCTCACAACACCAGCACATTCGTCAAACTTTGCGAGAACTAGGGAGACTCGTGATTAAAGGTAGAAAGGTGACACCACTGAAAAAGATGAAGGATTATATCAACCCACAACACTTCAATACATCATAAAAGCTGTCAAAGAAGTGACTGGCTTTGATGAAAAGACAAACAAATTTGAAAAAAGCAACCTTGGCCACAAAGCTTGGGCAAAGCATCCAGAAAATTGCAGACGTCATGGAGGGTGAAGCTCTTATTACCCAGAATGAAGAAAAGTTGAAGCTAGTCCGAGACTTCCAAGGCATCTACCGTCTTCGCTGGAATGAAATGATCTCTTTTGCTGCATATCGTACACGAACAGAGGAAATGGAACGCACCGCAGCTTATTCCATTAGCAGATGATGTTAAAAAAATGGACATGTACTTAGATGAAAAGCAGAAACAATACTACAACCAACTGTGCGATGAGAAAACCTCAAGAAAATGGTGCAATCTAGCAAAAGTGATACTGGCTCAGATGATTATCTTCAACAGGAAAAGAGAGGGAGAGGTGTCAAAGATGTCTGTGGCAACATTTCACTCCAGGGACAAATCCCCACTTAACACAGATGTTGCAGTGGCGCTAACAGAGGTTGAGAGACTGCTCTGTGCGCATTTTGAACGCATCGAAACCTGTGGGAAGCGTGGCAGGAAGGTGCCTGTATTCCTCACTCCAGTGATGGTGGAATCTTTAGAGCTGCTTATCAAAGAGCGGTGCTCATGTGGAGTGAGCGAAGGTAATATCTACTTATTTGCCAGGCCAGGATATGATACACATTTTCGGGGAATGACTGCATCCGCGTCTATGCCAAACAATGTGGTGCCAAGTTACCTGAAGCATTGTCATCAACTAAACTACGAAAACAGGTTACCACCCTCTCTAGAGTGTTAAATCTCAATGATACAGAACAGGACCAGTTTGCTGACTTCTTGGGTCATGACATTCGGATTCATCGAAAGTTCTACCGTCTTCCAGAGGGAACGCTTCAGTTGGCAAAAATAAGTAAAATACTGATGGCGTGTGAACAGGGCAGATTGGCAGAGTTCAAGGGGAAAACTCTGGATCAAATAACCATCAGCCCCAGTGGTAAGTTTACCCCCAGTGTTTAGTTTAATGGCAAAATGTTTACACTTTGATTTGTTTTGCGCAGATTTTGCTTGCCTCAATTTACCATTCTTCTTTTGGCTGTCTTTTACAAACTGTTATGTCTGAAGAAATGGATGCTGCAGCCACTGATTGCGCATCAGAGAGTGACTCTGAGAGAGAGGAGTCGTCTGAAAAATCCTATGAAGGAAATCTGACAGGTATGCCTATACCTTACATACACATGGACCTATTCTTAATTACAATGTACTGTTGGAAAATGACATGATTTCCACTGATATTTTCCAGGAGAGATGTCAGCAATTCGGGCCAAACAGCCAATGACCAAGGGAAAGCTGGGACAAAAGAGAGGCCCACACGGTAAGCATGTTTCCTGCTGCCTTCAGTCAGTGCGTTTTCACTCTGTAGTGTCAACCTATGGCTGTACTGTGCTGGTCCAGATCAATTCTGTCCTCATCAGTTAGTGTATTTCCAACCATGCCAGCACAGAACGGTTGAGTTTGGATTGTACACAAGTCAAGACATTAGATCTGGAATTAGTGTGTCAGGATAGATGATAACACAGAAGGATTACCACACTTTAGATTGTTTTTCTTGGAGGTAGGGAACTTGATTTAATACTTATTGCTTTTATTAGAAGGTTTACATTGCAAACAGATTGTTGGGCTTAGATTCCATACAGATTGAGTCTGCCTTGATGTCAGCATTGCACATTCTTCTCTCACACGCTTATCTATGTAGTTATTTAGTTAGGATTGTTAGCTTAACTTCAACACACTCACTGAATATACAGCTGCAACCTTGTAGAGTTAATAGAAAGAGAGGTTCAAGTTCATTGTAGTCATCCTTTTAATTTTTGTAATTTTTTTGTGGCCTAATGTAGTCATGTATAATGCAATCTCTTTCCAAAGGTGCCAAAGGAACAAAAAGGTATTGGTCGACAATAGAGGTGGATGCAGTTGAAGATTCCTTGATGAATTTTATCCGAATGGGAAAAACGCCTGGAAAACAAGACTGTGAGAAATGCATTGCTGCTTCTCCACAAGCACTAGTAAACAGGGACTGGAGAGGGGTGAAGTTCTATGTACACAACAGAATAATTGCAGATCAGAGAAAATAAGTGTAGACTATGGTTCTGCTCTATCCAGATTTTAATTTCTTATATAGTAGCTACCAACTGAATGTCACTTTTGTTTTCTTTGTGATCTTGGGTTTCTTAGCCTGTATTACATTGGAGAAATTAAAGTCCTTAAATGGTTATTCCTTAGTTCTTAAGGTTCCTGAGAGAACTCGGTTCTGCTTTATTTGAAGTTCTTATGAATGTTTCATATATACAGTTGAAGTCGGAAGTTTAAATACACCTTAGCCAAAAACATTTAAACTCAGTTTTTCACAATTCTTGACATTTAATCCTAGTAAAAATTCCCTGTCTTAGGTCAGTTAGGATCACCACTTTATTTTAAGAATGTGAAATGTCAGAATAATAGTTGAGAGAATGATTTATTTCAGCTTTCATTTCTTTCATCACATTCCCAGTGGGTCAGAAGTTTAGATCCTACCAAATACTAATTGAGTGTATTGCCTTTAAATTGTTTAACGTTTCGGGTAGCCTTCCACAAGCTTCCCACAATAATTTGGGTGAATTTTGGCCCATTCCTCCTGACAGAGCTGGTGTAACTGAGTCAGGTTTGTAGGCCTCCTTGCTCGCACACGCTTTTCAGTTCTGCCCACAAATATTCTATAAGATTGAGGTCAGGGCTTTGTGATGGCCACTCCAATACCTTGACATTGTTGTCCTTAAGCCATTTTGCCACAACTTTGGAAGTATGCTTGGGGTCATTGTCCATTTCGAAGACCCATTTGCGACCAAGCTTTAACTTCCTGACTGATGTCTTGAGATGTTGTTGGTGTTCATCGGCTTGCAAGCGTCCCCCTTTTTCCTCCAAACATAACGATGGTCATTATGGCCAAATATTTTTGTTTCATCAGACCAGAGGACATTTCTCCAAAAAGTACGATCTTTGTCCCCATGTGCAGTTGCAAACCGTAGTCAGACTTTTTTTATGGCGGTTTTGGAGCAGTGGCTTCTTCCTTGCTGAGCGGCCTTTCAGGTTATGTCGATATAGGACTCGTTTTACTGTGGATATAGATACTTTTGTACCTGTTTCCTCCAGAATCTTCAAGGTCCTTTGCTGTTGTTCTGGGATTGATTTGCACTTTCCGCACCAAAGTACGTTCATCTCTAGGAGACAGAACGCGTCTCCTTCCTGAGCGGTATGACGGCTGCGTGGTCCCATAGTGTTAATACTTGCGTACTATTGTTTGTACAGATGAACGTGGTACCTTCAGGCGTTTGAATATTGCTCCCAAGGATGAACCAGACTTGTGGATGTCAATTTTCTTTTCTTCTGAGGTCTTGGCTGATTTATTTTCATTTTCCCATGATGTCAAGCAAAGAGGCACTGAGTTTGAAGGTAGGCCTTGAAATACATCCACAGGTACACCTCCAATTGACTCAAATGATGTCAATTAGCCTATCAGAAGCTTCTAAAGCCATGACATCATTTTCTGGAATTTTCCAAGCTGTTTAAAGGCACAGTCAACTTAGTGTATGTAAACTTCTGACCCACTGGAATTGTGATACAGTGAATTATAAGTGAAATAATCTGTCTGTAAACAATTGTTGGAAAAATTACTTGTGTCATGCACAAAGTAGATGTCCTAACTGACTTGCCAAAACTATAGTTTGTTAACAAGAAATTTGTGGAGTGGTTGAAAACCGAGGTCACCTTTGGAGTGACTAAGGTTCTCCTGAATACTTCAAGGGTTTTTCAAGTTTGGAAGCCTGCTGATGACTTTGAATGTTACACAAAAATAAAAAACATTTTCCTAAACTATTCATCTGTTACTTGGATCGTGTCGCATCATTGTGGCATTCTACCTGCTACACTAGAAACAAACCTTGCTTACAAACAAATACTGGTACTTGAGACACAATGACCACAACATGTAACTCATGCACCAACCCCCTGAACCAATTCTGCTAAACTACAAGCACAATTCCTGCTTTACACTCAAATTGCAGTTCTACAACACACTCTTTTCAAAACACTACACACAAATCTTTGCATTTGGCACAATTTTCATGCAGAAAATCTCTTGTTTTCACAATGAACACACTGCCATTCAAATATGCACACTGACTCATCACATGGGCAAACACCCGTCACACAGTTTTACAATTAGCAATCAGAGCTTTAGCATAAAAGGGCAACAGGTGAGCTCTTCTGTTTTGGAGCAATGGATGCCAACATTGGAAACAGAGGCAGAGCCAGAGGAGTGAGAGTAAGAGGAGGAGGAGGAGGACGAGGACGAGGAAGGCCAAGGACGGTAATCTCTGATGAGATCCGAGCCACTTTGGTTGATCATGTGGTCAACCATGGTCTAACAATGAGGGAGGCTGGGCAAAGAGTACAGCCAACTTTGAGCAGGTGCAGTGGAGCACCGGTTCATCTTCATTGATGAGGTTGGATTCAACCTCACAAAAAGAAGAAAGAGGGGAAGGAATATCATCGGCCAGCGTGCCATTGTTCAAGTCCCTGGCCAGCGCGGAGGGAACATCACAATGTGTGCAGCGATTACCCACCACGGCGTCATCCATCACCATGCTACCACTTGGCCCCTACAACACCGCCCATCTGATCACGTTCCTGGACACCCCTACACAACACACTCATTCCACCAGATCAGGTAGATGGCCCAGAGCAGCTCAGGTACGTTGTCATTTGGGACAACGTAAGTTTCCCACAGGGCTGCTCTGGTTCGTAACTGGTTCACTGCCCACCCACGCTTTTAGTTGTTTATTCTCCATTCCTCAATCCTATTGAGGAATTTTTTTTCTGCCTGGAGATGGAAAGTGTATGGACCGAAATCCACAAACGCGAACTTACCTCTTCTCCAAGCTATGGAAGACGCATGTGGAGATATAGCAGCTGATGCTTTTCATGGCTGGAATCGCCATGCTAGGCGATATTTCCCCCGCTGCTTGGCCAGGGAAAACATTGCTTGTGATGTGGATGAGGTGCTGTGGCCAGACCGCAACAGAAGAGAGGATGCAGCATTTATTATTTTTACTGTAATTGTATACATTAAATTCTTCTGTTTTGTATGTAAACCACTGTATGTGTAACTTTGTGTTGGTTGGGAATGGGATGTACACTGTGTACATTGTTTTTGTGGGAAAAATGAAATATATTTGTTACCGTGTATTTGTGTGTTCTGAGTATAATAACAATATTCTCAAATATTTTACAACACACTTATGTTTGTACTGTCTGTAGTAATGGCAACACTGAACCAAAAAAAGGCCTAAGTCATTATGATGAATGGAGAAGAAGTGTTTTCCGTTCATCATAGTGTTTACATTGAGCACATCAGTGTTCAACTGGTTCTTATAAATGTCTATTCATATGATGGTTTGTGTGTGTCATTTGAAAACAAAATACCATTTTGATAAGAAATAACATGGTTTTGAATGTAAAGTTTCATTTTGCTGGAGAATTGAGGGGTTTTGCCCATTGTGTGTGTGTTATTTGATTTGTGTGTAGAGTTCTGAGAATATGAGGCATGCTTTCAGAAAATGTGTGTAAACAATCGAGAAAAACTGTAATTATTGTACGCTTCCTTTAGGCGCAACGCATGGCAGTTGGATGCTTTCATGATTTCATAGGCGGCATTCCCTTCATGGCTGATGGCAATGCATTATAATGCAATGTACGGTCTCAATTAGGTGGTAAAATTTCAAGTGTACTTTTTTCAAGGAGTAAGTCACTTTAAGTGATTTCCTGATTATAGATTTTTTTTCAAACTCATGAGTGTAATTTCTGTGCTCCTATGATGTCTGGAAAGCATTGTCCTCGAAAGGTAGGTATTTAAGAGGGGTCCTTAATTGGTTACAAATACAAGACTGTGTGTGTGTGTGTGTGTCGTGTGTGTGTCCAGTGTGTGTGTCCAGTGTGTGTGTGTGTGTGTGTGTGTGTGTGTGTTTGTCCAGTGTGTGTGTGTCCAGTGTGTGTGTGTCCAGTGTGTGTGTGTGTGTGTGTACAGTGTGTGTGTGTGTGTGTGTGTGTACAGTGTGTGTGTGTGTGTGTGTGTGTGTGTTTAGTGTGTTTGTGTTTGTGTGTCCCCAGTGTGTGTATGTGTCCAGTGTGTGTGTCCATTGTGTGGGTGTGTCCAGTGTGTGTGCGTGTCCAGTGTGTGTGTGTGTGTGTGTGTCAGTGTTACCATGGTTATTATTTACAGGGACACTGAGGAGTCAACATCATAAACCCTAAACCCTGGATAGAGGGGCTCAGTGAATGTGGAGTGGAATGTGTTCAGGTGGGTCAGTGTGTCAGAGGAGACTCTGTAGAAGGACAGAGTGCCGGCTGGCCAGTCCAGATACACTCCTACTCTGTGGGAGCTGGAGGAGGGGACGTCTATGGTAGTGGACTTATTATTGTGCCAGGCAGAGTAACTGTTGTCAGAGCAGTCCAGAATCCAGGACTTGTCATTGTATCCAAGACAACAGTCACTACCCCCTCCTCTCCTGCTGATTCCTTTATATGCCACTCCTATATCAGCCCTTCTCCCACTCCACTCTACCTCCCAGTAACAGCGCCCAGTCAGACCCTCTCTACACAGCACCTGTCTCCTGTCCTCAAATCTCTCTGGGTGATCAGGATACGGCTGCTCCTCTCTCCTCCATGTCACCTTTCTGTTCTCCTCAGACAGAGAGAGGAATCTGTTTACTGTGTTTGGGTCCAGTGTGAGATCACAGACATCTGATGGATGAAACCAGACACAATATTAGAAATCATCATCATTCACATTAGAATGTTAACTCACTTTTCACTAATTCATTTAATGTAGATGTTTCTAGGTATCAAAAGGAGAAGTTAAGGTAACTTGAGACTTGTTGAATGATCATATGTTATACTGTATGGTAATATAAAACACACTTATTCCCATTAATTACACACACACACACACACACACACACACACACACACACACACACACACACACACACACACACACACACACACACACACACACACACACACACACACACACACACCTGAACACACACACACATCCTGAACACACACATATCTTGAACACACACACACACATCCTGAACACACACACACACACACACACTGAATACACACACACACACACACACATTTCTAATGTAACAGGAACACGCCACACACACACACACACATTGTCAAAGCAACTCTTTGTAAACTTTGGTGTCCCTGATTTGTGCTTCTGTAGAACTACAGCTGATATTTAATATGACCAAGTAAGTAATGATGGTGGTCTTTGACTTTGACTTCACTTGAATTAAGACTTATTCTTAGTCATATTCTTCCCAGCAGTAAACACTCACATTTTCTAAGTCCAGGTTTCATTGTGTTCTCTCCACCATGTTCCACACTGTAGCGGTAAGCAGAAGAACAGACAGTCATTGAGGGATACACCTGAACTCACACACACACACACACACACACACACACACACACACACACACACACACACACACACACACACACACAGTCAGCTTATAACTTTGTCCAAGTGTGTGTGTGTATGTGTGTGTGTGTTTGTGTGTGTGTCCACTCTGTGTGTGTGTGTCCAGTGTGTGAGTGTGTGTGTGTGTGTGTGCGTCCTTTGTGTGTGTGTCCAGTGTGAGTGTGTGTGTGTGTGTGTGTCCAATGTGTGTGTGTACATTGTGTGTGTGTGTGTGTGTGTGAGTCCAGTGTGTGTGTGTGTGTGTGTGTGTGTGTGTGTGTGTGTGTGTGTGTGTGTGTGTGTGTGTCCAGTGTGTGTGTGTGTGTGTGTGTGGGTCCAGTGTGTGTTTGTGTCCAGTGTGTGTGTGTGTGTGTGTGTGTGTCCAGTGTGTGTGTGTGTGTGTGTGTGTGTGTGTGTGTCCAGTGTGAATGTGTGTGTGTGTGTGTGTGTCCAGTGTGTGTCCGTCCAGTGTCTGTGTGTGTCCAGTGTGAGTGTGTGTGTGTCCAGTGTGTGTGTGTGTGTGTGTCCAGTGTGTGTGAGTTTTGTCCAGTGCGTGTGTCCAGTATGTGTGTGTTTGCCAGTGTGTGTCTGTGTGTGTGTGTGTGGGTCCAGTGTGTAAGTGTGTGTGCGTGTGTGTGTGTGTCCAGTGTGTGTGTGTGTGTGTCAAGTGTGTGTGTGTTTGTCCAGTGTGAGTGTTTGTGTGTGTGTGTGTGTGTGTCCAGTGTGTGTCTCTGTGTGTCCAGTGTGAGTGTGTGTGTGTCCAGTGTGTGTGTGTGTGTGTCCAGTGTGTGTGTCCAGTATGTGTGTGTTTTCCAGTCTGTGTCTGTGTGTGTGTGTTTGTGTGTGGGTCCAGTGTGTGTGTGTGTGTGTGTCCAGTGTGTGTGTGTCCAGTGTGTGTGTGTTTGTCCAGTGTGTGTGTGTGTCCAGTGTGTGTGTGTGTGTCTGTCCAGCATGTGTGTGTTTGTCCAGTGTGTGTGTGTGTGTGTGTGTGTGTGTGTGTGTCCAGTGTGTGTATGTGTGTGTTTGTCCAGTGTGTGTGTGTGTACAGTCTGTTTGTGTGTGTGTTTAGTGTTTGTGTGTAAAGTGTGTGTGTGTGTGTGTGTGTTTGTGTGTCCAGTGTAAGTGTGTGTGTGTGTGTGTGTGTGTGTGTCCAGTGTGTGTATGTGTGTCTAGTGTGTGTGTGTGTGTCCAGTTTTTGTGTGTGTGTGTGTTTGTCCAGTGTGTGTGTGTGTGTGTGTGTCCAGTGTTTGTGTGTCCAGTGTGTGTGTCCAGCATGTGTGTGTTTGTCCAGTGTGTGAGTGTGTGTGTGTGTCCAGTGTGTGTATGTGTGTCCAGTAGGTGTGTGTTTGTCCAGTGTGTGTGTGTGTGTCCAGTGTGTGTATGTGTGTCCAGTAGGTGTGTGTTTGTCCAGTGTGTGTGTGTGTGTCCAGTGTGTGTGTGTGTGTGTCCAGTGTGTGTGTGTGTGTCCAGTGTGTGTCCAGTGTGTGTGTGTGTCCAGTGTGTGTGTGTGTGTCCAGTGTGTGTGTGTGTCCAGTGTGTGTGTGTGTGTCCAGTGTGTGTGTGTGTGTCTCAGTGTGTGTGTGTGTCCAGTGTGTGTCCAGTGTGTGTGTGTGTCCAGTGTGTGTCCAGTGTGTGTGTGTGTGTCCAGTGTGTGTGTGTGTCCAGTGTGTGTGTGTGTCCAGTGTGTGTCCAGTGTGTGTGTGTGTGTCCAGTGTGTGTGTGTGTTCAGTGTGTGTGTGTGTGTCCAGTGTGTGTGTGTGTGTCCAGTGTGTGTGTGTGTCCAGTGTGTGTCCAGTGTGTGTGTGTGTGTCCAGTGTGTGTGTGTGTCCAGTGTGTGTGTGTGTGTCCAGTGTGTTTGTGTCCAGTGTGTGTGTGTGTCCAGTGTGTGTGTGTGTGTCCAGTGTGTGTGTGTGTGTCCAGTGTGTTTCCATTGTGTGTGTGTGTGTCCAGTGTGTGTGTGTGTCCAGTGTGTGTGTGTGTGTCCAGTTTGTGTGTGTGTGTCCAGTGTGTGTGTGTGTCCAGTGTGTGTGTGTGTGTCCAGTGTTTGTGTGTGTGTGTGTCCAGTGTGTGTGTGTGTGTCCAGTGTTTGTGTGTGTGTGTCCAGTGTGTGTGTGTGTGTCCAGTGTGTGTGTGTGTCCAGTGTGTGTGAGAGTTTTTGGTGAACTCACAAACACACACACTGGACACACACACACACACTGGACACACACACACACACTGGACACACACACACACACTGGACACACACACACACTGGACACACACTGGACACACACACACACTGGACACACACACACACTGGACACACACACACACACTAGACACACACACAAACAGTCAGTATACACATTTGTCCAGTGTGTGTGTTTGTCCAGTATGTATTGTACACACAAACACACACATATTGGACACATACACAAAAACACACACACAAACACTGGACACACACACACTGGACACACACACACACACACAGGACCCATGCACTGGACACACACACACACACACAGTCTTTATATAACTTAGTCCAAGTGGTGGTCAGAATGTTTGTCTTAACTAACCTGATAACTCCAACATGTCTGATATGAACATTGACATAAACCCTCTACATACTTGAGTTTCTCCAGTCTGCAGTGTGGATCCTCCAGTCCAGCAGAGAGCAGTCTGACTCCTGAGTCTCCTGGGTGATTGTAGCTCAGGTCCAGCTCTCTCAGGTGTGAGGGGTTTGACTTCAGAGCTGAGACCAGAGAAGCACAGCCTTTCTCTGTGACTAGACAGCCTGACAGCCTGCAAAGAGTCAAATCATATTAAAACCACACTGCTATTCTTTGGTGGTCAAAATAGTGGCAATATATTTTTTTCAACATATTCAGATACATCAGTGTCCTGAAACCTGCCATATCTATTCATAAATGAATGTATCATTATTAGAAATGATCATGATATTGCTTGTAGAGAGAAACATTTATAGTACAAATATTTGAGTAGACTGACCAGAGCAGTTTAAAAAGCAGTATCAGTCAAAAGACAGACAGTGAGGTATCAGATTTAGATTGTATTGAGTATACAGTCCATACCATATCTATTTTGGCAGTGAAGCTAACATTTTAAATGTGGCTCTATACTCCAGCATTTTGGATTTGAGATAAAATGTTTCATATGAGCTGACAGTATATAATGTCACCTTTTATTTGAGGGTATTTTAATACATATCTGTTTCACCATTTTGAAATGAAAGCGCTTTAAGTATCTAGTCCCCCCATTTGAAGAAGTCATAAGTATTTTGATAAATTCACTCATAGTGTATTAAAGTAGTCAAAAGTTTAGTATTTGGTCCGATATTGAACACAATGACTACATCAAGCTTGTGACTCAAACTCGTTGGTTGCATTTGCAGTTTGTTTTGGTTGTGTTTTGGGTTATGTTTTGTCCAATAGTAACTGAATGGTGGATGATGACTGGAGTAATTTTCTGTCTAAGTGAGTAGATAACATGTTTCTAAACACTACTAAATTAATCCGGATGATGACATGATTAATACAATTCATAAATCAATCAAGAAAACTTATGAGTGAGAAAGTTACAGAGGCTACAACAAAACATGCTAACCTCTCACCATTACCAATAACAGAGGGGGAATGATCCTTGTTCCTCTGTAACTTTCTCATTCATCATCATTCACGATTCATTCATGATTATTCATAATCATGGTAGCATCCACATGAATGTAGAAGTGTTCAGAAACATCTTCTATTCTTACTGACAATACAAGTGAAGTGACTCCAAAATGACAGGACATTATTCACCATTCAGTTTCTATCAGGAAAAATATAATCAAAAACAAAACCAAGACAAACTGCAAATGCATTCAACAAGTTTGTAGAATCACAAGCTTGATGTAATCACTGTGGGTAAGGAATATGGGACCAAATACTAAACTTTTGACTAAATGAATTTGTCTAAATAATTATGAGCTTTTCAAATGGGAGAACTACATAATAAAGCGCTTTAATTTCTAAACGGTAAAATATATATAAAATGAATATCTTTATCACTTGTTGACCAACTACAGGAATACTGACCTCAGAGTCTCCAGTTTACAGTGGGGATTCCCCAGTCCAGCAGAGAGCAGCTTCACTCCTGAATCCTTCAGGTCATTGTTACTCAGATCCAGCTCTCTCAGGTGTGAGGGGTTTGACTTCAGAGCTGAGACCAGAGAAGCACAGCCTTCCTCTGTGACTAAACAGCCTGACAGCCTGCAAAGAGTCAAATCATATTAAAACCACACTGCTATTCTTTGGTGGTGAAAATAGTGGCAGTATATTTTTTCAAAATGTTCAGATACATCAGTGTGCTGAAACCTGCCATATCTATTCATAAATTAATGTTTCATTATTTGAAATGCCAAATTATCAAAGTATTGCTTGTAGATAGAAAAATGCAATATTTTGACAAATTCCTTCATAGTATATTGAAGTTGTCAAAAGTTGAGTATTTGGTCTGATATTCCTTGAACGCAATGACTACATCAAGCTTGTGACTCAAACTCGTTGGTTGAATTTGCAGTTTGTTTTGGTTGTGTTTTGGGTTATGTTTTGCCCAATATTAAAATGGTGGATGATGACTAGAGTAATTTTCTGTCTAAGTGAGTAGATAACATCTTTCTAAACACTACTAAATTAATCCTGATGATGACATGATTAAGAAAAATCATGAATGAATCATGAATAATAATGAGTGAGAAAGTTACAGAGGCTACAACAAAACATGCTAACCTCTCACCATTACCAATAACAGAGGGGGTATGATCCTTGTTCCTCTGTAATTTTCTCATTCATCATCATTCACCATTCATTCATGATTATTCATAATCATGGTAGCATCCACATGAATGTAGAAGTGTTCAGAAACATATTCTATTCTTACTGACAATACAAGTGAAGTGACTCCAAAATGACAGGACATTATCCACCATTCAGTTTCTATTGGGGAAAACATAATCTAAAACACAACCAAGACAAACTGCAAATGTATTCAACAAGTTTGTAGAATCACAAGCTTGATGTAATCACTGCGGGTAAGGAATATGGGACCAAATACTAAACTTTTGACTAAATTAATTTGTCTAAATTATGACTTTTTCAAATGGGAGAACTACATAATAAAGTACTTTCATTTCTAAACGGTAAAATATACAGTAAGGGAAAAAAGTATTTGATCCCCTGCTGATTTTGTACGTTTGCCCACTGACAAAGACATGGTCAGTCTATCATTTTAATGGTAGGTTTATTTGAACAGTGAGAGACAGAATAACAACAAAAAAATCCAGAAATGTCAAAAATGTTATAAATTGATTTGCATTTTAATGAGGGAAATAAGTATTTGACCCCCCTCTGCAAAACATGACTTAGTACTTGGTGGCAAAACCCTTGTTGGCAATCACAGAGGTCAGACGTTTCTTGTAGTTGGCCACCAGGTTTGCACACATCTCAGGAGGGATTTTGTCCCACTCCTCTTTGCAGATCTTCTCCAAGTCATTAAGGTTTCGAGGCTGAAGTTTGGCAACTCGAACCTTCAGCTCCCTCCACATATTTTCTATGGGATTAAGGTCTGGAGACTGGCTAGGCCACTACAGGACCTTAATGGGCTTCTTCTTGAGCCACTCCTTTGTTGCCTTGGCCGTGAGTTTTGGGTCATTGTCATGCTGGAATACCCATCTACGATCCATTTTCAATGCCCTGGCTGAGGGAAGGAGGTTCTCACTCAAGATTTGATGGTACATGGCCCCGTCCATCGTCCCTTTGATGCGGTGAAGTTGTCCTGTCCCCTTAGCAGAAAAACACCCCAAAAGCATAATGTTTCCAACTCCATGTTTGACGGTGGGGATGGTGTTCTTGGGGTCATAGGCAGTATTCCTCCTCCTCCAAACACGGCGAGTTGAGTTGATGCCAAAGAGCTCGATTTTGGTCTCATCTGACCACAACACTTTCACCCAGTTCTCCTCTGAATCATTCAGATGTTCATTGGCAAACTTCAGACGGGCCTGTATAAGTGCTTTCTTGAGCAGGGGGACCTTGCGGGCACTGCAGGATTTCAGTCCTTCACGGCGTAGTGTGTTACCAATTGTTTTCTTGGTGACTATGGTCCCAGCTGCCTTGGGATCATTGACAAGATCCTCCCGTGTAGTTCTGGGCTGATTCCTCACCGTTCTCATGATCATTGCAACTCCATGAGGTGAGATCTTGCATGGAGCCCCAGGCCGAGGGAGATTGACAGTTCTTTTGTGTTTCTTCCATTTGTGAATAATCGCACCAACTGTTGTCACCTTCTCACCAAGCTGCTTGGCGATGGTCTTGTAGCCCATTCGAGCCTTGTGTAGGTCTACAATATTGTCCCTGACATCCTTGGAGAGCTCTTTGATCTTGGCCATGGTGGAGAGTTTGGAATCTGATTGATTGCTTCTGTGGACTGGTGTCTTTTATACAGGTAACAAGCTGAGATTAGGAGAACTCCCTTTAAGAGTGTGCTCCTAATCTCAGCTCGTTACCTGTATGAAAGACACCTGGAAGCCAGAAATCTTTCTGATTGAGAGGGGGTCAAATACTTATTTCCCTCATTAAAATGCAAATCAATTTATAACATTTTTGACATGCGTTTTTCTGGATTTTTTTGTTGTTATTCTGTCTCTCACTGTTCAAATAAATGTACCATTAAAATTATAGACTGATCATTTCTTTGTCAGTGGGCAAATGTACAAAATCAGCAGGGGATCAAATAATTTTTTTCCCTCACTGTATATGTATGAAAATCTTTAAATAAAAGGTGACATTCTGTACTGTTGCATAATATGAAACATTGTATCTAAAAACCAAATGTAAAACTGTAAGCTTCACTGTCCAAACACATATGGTGTGGACTATGTGTGCCTGGTAAACACATGTGGATCTGGTGAACAGTTATCACTTGTTGACCAACTACAGGAATACTGACCTCAGAGTCTCCAGTTTACAGTGGGGATTCCCCAGTCCAGCAGAGAGCAGCTTCACTCCTGAATCCTTCAGGTCATTGTTACTCAGATCCAGCTCTCTCAGGTGTGAGGGGTTTGACTTCAGAGCTGAGACCAGAGAAGCACAGCCTTTCTCTGTGACTCCACAGCCTGACAGCCTGACAGAGAGATCATCATGATTTCACAAACACACTGTTAATTTAACATCAGTAGTGTAGAAGGACAATGGCAGATGCATTTGGTTTATTCTCTTAAACAACTTATAGATTCATCTTCCATCTCCTAGAATTGTATGGTTATATTGTTAGACTAATGTGAACATCAATGCATTGATTCAATATGTTATTCAATAATACATATATGTCTCTAAACTGAATATTTCTTCCTGATGATTAGTACTTAAATGTCATTTTATGTACTCACAGAGCAGCTCTGGAGGCTTTGACCAGAAGACCTTCCTCTGATCTGGAGTATTTCTTCAGGTCAAACACATCCAGCTCCTTTTCTGAAGTCATCAACACAAAGACCAGAGCTGACCACTGTGCAGGTGACAGTTTGGCTCTAGAGAGCCTTCCTGATCTCAGGTACCATTGGATCTCCTCCACTAGAGAATGGTCCTTCAGTTCATTCAGACAGTGGAACAGATTGATGCACCTCTCTGGAGAGGGATTTTCCCTGATCTTCTCCTTGATGTACTTGACTGTTTCTTCATGGCTCTGTGAGCTGCTTCTTGTCTTTGTCAGTAGACCTCGTAAGTGCTTCTGATTGGACTCCAGTGAGAGGCCCAGAAGGAAGCGGAGGAACAGGTCCAGGTTTCCTGTGTCACTTTGTAAGGCTTTATCCACAGCACTCTTGTAGACAGTAACTTCAGTAACTTGCGGTTCGGCCATTAGATTGTCATTGTTGTTGATGAATGAGAGGAACACATATACAGCAGCCAGAAACTCCTGAATGCTCAGATGCACGAAGCAGTACACCTTGTCCTGGTACAGCACACATTCCTCTTTAAAGATCTGTGTGCACAATCCTGAGTACACTGAGGCTTCATTGACATCAATGCCAGCCCTTTTCAGGTCTTCTTCATAGAAAATCAGATTGCCCTCAACAAGCTGTTGAAAAGCCAGTTTTCCCAGTGACAGAATGCTCTCTTTATTCCAGTGTGGACCTGTCTCTTCTTTCCCAAGATAATTTTCATTCTTCTGTTTGGTATGAAACTCCACAAGGTCTGTGTACATCTCAGTCAGAGTCTTGGGCATCTCTTCTGTCTTGTCTGTACTCAACATGTGTTCAAGGACTATTGCAGAGATCCAACAGAAGACTGGAATGTGGCACATGATGTGGAGGCTCCTTGATGTCTTTATGTGTGAGATGATTCTGCTGGCCAGGTCCTGATCACTGAATCTCTTCCTGAAGTACTCCTCCTTCTGTGGGTCATTGAACCCTCGTACCTCTGTCACCTGGTCAACACACACTGAAGGGATCTGATTGGCTGCTGCAGGTCGGGTAGTTATCCAGAGGAGAGCAGAGGGAAGCAGATTTCCCTTGATGAGATTTGTCAGCAGAACATCCACTGAGGTTGACTCTGTGACGTCAAAACAAATCTTGTTCTTCTGGAAGTCTAGGGGCAGTCGGCACTCATCCAGACCATCAAAGATGAACAGAACTTTGTACTTGTCGTAGTTGGAGATTCTTGATTCTTTGGTTTCCATTGAGAAGTGATTGAGAAGTTCAATCAAAGTGTGTTTTTCCCCTTTCATCAAATTCAGCTCCCGAAAAGGGAATGAAAATACAAATTGGACATCCTGATTTGCTTTTCCTTCAGCCCAGTCCAGAATGAACTTCTGCACAGAGACAGTTTTTCCAATGCCAGCGACTCCCTTTGTCAGCACAGTTCTGATAGGTTTGTCTTGTCCAGTTAAGGGTCTGAAGATGTCGTTACATTTGACTGCAGTCTCTGGTCTTGCTTGTTTCCCTGGTTGTTGTCTCAATCTGTCTCAGCTCATGTTCATTATTGACCTCTCCTGTTCCACCCTCTGTGATGTAGAGCTCTGTGTAGATCTTATTGAGAAGTGTTGGGTTTCCTTGTTTAGCGATCCCCTCAAATACACATTGAAACTTCTTCTTTAGATTAGATTTGAGTTCACGTTGGCAAATCACAGCAAGCTCATCTGAATGAAGAAATAACACAGAGGATATTAATATTACGTCTGTTTTAATGCCTACAGTATTCTAGGACTGTTATACAATTTTAAATTATAATCATTTCTTCGCTTAACTGACTGTATAAATGTGTAAATGTTTTCATAATGCATTACACACTGGTGTGACTGATTATATTATTATTGGTATAATCTCTCTCTCTCTCTCTCTCTCTCTCTCTCTCTCTCTCTCTCTCTCTCTCTCTCTCTCTCTCTCTCTCTCTCTCTCTCTCTCTCTCTCTCTCTCTCTCTCTCTCTCTTCTGTCTAAATTAATCAACACAACACATCCCCGCTGCTACTTGATGAGGTCACCAGGTGTTGTGTTAAGGCTGCTACAATATCACTTAGTTACACAGCTACTTTAGCTGTACTTTAGCTACAGCTTTTAAATGTTCTAAAACAGCATTCAACATGAGGCAGACAGCTCTTACTTTTCTCCAGTGTGTCAGCAAGCTCCTTCTGGTTCATTTTCCTCAGGACGTGCAGTGTGATCTTCAGAGCCCCCTCTCTGGCACTGCTCTCCTGCTTCTCATCTTCAGCATCCACCACTTCCTTATCCTGCTTCTGACTCTCAAAGCCTTCTGGGAGTTCTGGACTAAGAATCCTCTTGAACATCTTCAGCTCATTCTTCACAAATGTCATAATATTCTCTTCAAGCAACTGAAATAAATAAAGTAAATAAGTTAAGCAAGAGACTAAATGCTTTCTCATTGACACATTAATTAATGATTGACAGATAAACTTTACTTGAGGTAAACAAAAACAAATGTACATAACATGACCTCATACACTGAATATGGAGTCCAGGTCTGTTTGATGACTCTGGGAAGACTGACCACTGAGAATCTCTGACTCTGATCTCTCCTGTTGGTTTCTGTGGACAAAACATGAGATTACATCTCCTCATCCAGGGAGTGCACACACACACACACACACACACACACACACACACACACACACACACACACACACACACACACACTCACACACGGAATGTTGTGTTTGTTTAATATTGTGGAAAATTGAAAAAATTATTAGCCTATGGATTATGAAAACAACAAAAAGAAATGGGAAAATGGGAGAGGAGAAATGACTAGAGACAGTGTTGTTTAACTCACTGACCCTGACCCATGAGTTATTCTTACCTTTGTTCAGTAGAAAAGTCTCCCTCTCTAAACTGTATAGGACGATGCATAGACTTGTCACTCTTCATGGACACACAGCTGGGTACAGGGGAGGCTGGTCTCTCCTGCTTGATTGGGCTTCAACACAACAGAGACAAACATTACATCTCTCATCTACTCTGAGCTCAGATGGGGAAACATACGAAGAGTTTCATTCCAAAATGCTATGTATCCATTTTCAGAAATGTTGGTAAATTAGCTTTTATTGTTTAAAGAAATTATGAAAGAGATTGGTGTGTTTTTTCACTATCTAATCATGGCATGGGGTTGTTCAATGACAGATATGTGTTTGTTTAAAATCTATCACTTGATGGTTTCATTTCAGAGAGACAAACAATCATGTATTTTTTGCAAAATGCTATATATCTGCCTCACTCACAGAGAAATAAGTAGTACTACTAGGTTTTACACAGTAATAATATATCTGCCTCACTCTTAGAGAAATAAGTAGTACTGCTAGGTTTTACACAGTAATAATATATTTATCTGCCTCACTCTCAGAGAAATAAGTAGTACTGCTAGGTTTTACACAGTAAAAATATATATCTGCCTCAGTCAAACGTGACCGAACGGCTTGATCTTATGAAGCAAAATTTGAAATTGTGTTTTTTTTACATTGGATAAAAGTAGAGACTCAGCTAGAAAAAGGTATATCATACACTACAGTTGAGGAACAATGGGAAAGTAATTCTGCTTTGAAAGATGATAAACTTGTAACCTCAATTTTGAGAAAATGGCCTTTGAATGTTTTGGTTCACCTACTGGAGAGCTCTTCTTTATCTACAGTGGTATTACTTTGGCAGATAATGTCACCCATCTAAATAAATAGTATATATATATAGTTAACTAAATATATGGTGTTTTTGGTTTATGTCAGTTTCATTGTTTGTTATGCTATAAATGGTTATTTTATGGTTGCAAGTGGTAAAATTAACTAGAAAGTGTCATATTTTGCAATTCTGAGTAATTACTACTTTAGTAAGGATATACTTTATTCAGTACTACTGCAGTTGCTAAATAATTCCAATAGATGGCAGCATTAGACCACGAATGACATTTCAGAAGGTTAGTTTAGTTTTCTCCCTGGATACACCACCACTCCCCCTCACAGGAAAACTCCTGCACACGCTTTTTACTGTCCCTTTCCACACTGCTAACGCAAGAGGAACGACTGAAAAAGCATTTAACAGATTACTGTGAAATAATATAATGATGATTCATGTATATTATTAGCTGTTTTTATGTTCATGTTTTGAAATTATACTTCATTACTATAACGATTATCAATAACCCTGAACATTAATTTAGTCACCTCTGGTTGAGAAAAACGTATTATCCTAGTACATTCATTGTCAGATTCATCAACCAGCAGCGAGCACTCTGCCTTCTAGCACAAGCGAGGGGCATGTTGAGGTACATTTGCTAACCGCGAGGGTTGCACGATCTAATTTATTGGCGGGCTGGAAGATGCACTCTTGTCTTATCTATTCCGAGGTTGTTTAATCGTAATATTAGATATTTAAAAATGCATGTATACTAGGGTTGAGGTTGGAGCATCTGACTAATGATTATTTACCCGGGGTTTAACACCTGCTATAGTCACTATTGAATTGCTCTTCCAAAAGCATCACAGGCCTTATACGAGATATATAGCTAACTAAAGTAATGCGTGACCATTTCAGAAAATCATGGGACATATAGTATTTGGTTGCATCCTATTTTATGTCAATCATATTGCTGCTTGTAGCCTATAACTAATGCTTCGTGGTCTTATGCTGCCATCGATTGGAAATATTTAGCTATTAAAAGTTATTAATTCACGTACAGACATTGGTGAGGCAGCTGAGAAATAAAGTGTATTAGATCAGTCTCAATCCTGCCCCACGCCAATTGCTGGACTTTCACACAGAGGTTACTAGGTCACCCAATTCAAACCACATTTGAAAAATAAAACAAATATGTCTTATTTATTAAGTGTTCTGTCTTGCAATTATACATATAATAAAATAACAACAAAATAATCAAAACACTATTTAATACTATAATTGTATTTACTAAGATAATATTATTACTAAAATAGTTTCTAAAAGTGTTCTAGGCTACCCTACCCTAGAATTAGGGGTTAGGGTTACGGCTAAAATAGGTTATAAGTAGGGTAAGAGCTTCTGTATAGCACTTTGTGACATCTGCTGGTGTAAAAAGGGCTTTATAAATACATTTGATTGATTGTTAGGTTTAGGGTTTTTATGGCAAAAAACAGTATGGGTTTATGGCACTCTCGCGCCTCCCTTTGGCCATCTGTGGGTACTACATAACTCATTCATTAAATGTTTTACATTTTTACATATTTAGCAGACGCTCTTATCCAGAGCAACTTACAGTTAGTGAGTGCATACATTTTCATACTGGCCCCCCGTGGGAAACGAACCCACAACCCTGGCGTTGCAAGCACCATGCTGTACCAACTGAGCTATATGACACTTGCTAGGCTCATAATCTGAGGTAGCAACTGCGTCAGATCTACAAATCCATTAGCTAGACCACCCGATTAGACAACAATCACCCCATTATATCCATTTGGTTTGCAACTCAGTGAACCTGCGCAGCATTCGCTCAATTTGATGCCTACGAACTAAGATTTCGATGCATATCAAATTACCCAGCAGCCATTTAGAAACAACAAGTCATCAGAAAAATTGTTATTTCTTAATTTAAATTTTTTTTCTGGCTGTTTAAATCTGCCACATCTTTGAAAAAGAGGACAGGGACATGCGTTTTGTTTAGATTGTACACTTTTTTCTTAAAACAAATAGGTTTAACCATGACCAGAAAATGTTTAACGTTTGATGACTTTGCGCCAGACAACACCTCTTAGACTGTGGCTCACCACAACATGTACTCAGGTTAACATTGAGCGCACTCACCAAGTAAACGTAACCTTGTTAATAATAAGTTACCTGAGGTAAACCTACAGGGTTGACGCTCGCCAAGTAGCCGTAACCTTGTTAACAATAACTTACCTGAGGTAAACCTACAGGGTTAACGCTCACCAAGTAGCTGTAACCTTGTTAATAATAAGGTTAACGCTCGCCAAGTAGCCGTAACCTTGTTAATAATAAGTTACCTGAGGTAAACCTACAGGGTTAACGCTCGCCAAGTAGCCGTAACCTTGTTAATAATAAGTTACCTGAGGTAAACCTACAGGGTTAACGCTCACCAAGTAGCCGTAACCTTGTTAATAATAAGTTACCTGAGGTAAACCTACAGTAGAACTAATAGGAGCTGGCAGGGTGAAAAATGCCCAAACATAAGGCCTGTTTTTTCGCGATTACTTCATAACCAGGGACAGAAGGTAATATTATGAAACTGGGCTTCGGATGCAATGAACTAATTTTATCAGAAATAAACGTTGTAAAAAATGTCACTTGAGGTGCCCCGAAAATAATATTCAAAAGGTTCAGTCCTTGGACACAGAGGGGTTAAACACTAAAGTTACCGTCCATCTAGTGAAGAGGAGAACCGGACAGAGGGATGGTAGGTAGCCAGCATCCGTCAACGAGAGAGGGAGAAGCCCTTCACGGTATTTAACAGGTGGAAGAAACAACCAGGGAGCTCCATCGGTCCACAAGAAATGCAGGCAGCCGGTGATGATGTAGTGGTAGCTAGGATCACTAGAATGCTGCTGGTAGAGTAGCTAGCTTAGCTAGCTGTACCGACTAGCTTGGCTAGCTAGCAGGTCGTTCGTCTGTGCCTCGAGGATGATGACGAATCCGGTGAACCACAAGATGAAACAAGGATTGCGAGTGAAAAGGATCTGGCTACACTCATACTGTCCCTGACCAAAAATCAAATTGAACAATAAACTTCGGCGTCTCAACACTGTAACAAACTCCGTCGTTGTTCCCCAAGATCACCTCAGTCCACTTTGCGCGTAACTGGACAATATGCTTGGCGCCACACCTTACGTGGACGCGGACAGTTCTGTACGGGGACGCGGGCAGTTCCAGAACGCGGACATGAGCAGAGCAACACAATAAACTAAACCAAGTCTTTACAGTGGCTTACATTAGTAATATTATTTTATTTATTTTTTATATGTAAAACAAACATTCAACGTTTTTTTTATAACAATATTTTTAGATCTGGGCCCATATCCACAAAGTATCTCAGAGTAGAAAATTGGTCGTATAAGTGCTGGGAATTAAGACATTTTACTCTTATGGGTATAAATCAATGCATAGCATTTTGTCTTCGGTTTGGCAGATTAACTCATTCTTATTTCTGAAGATAAACTCAGGTTTTCGCCCAGCGGCTAAGGAGTTGGAGCTGTGGCAGGAGTTGGACCAATGGCAGAAAGGTGGCTGGTTCGAATCACCGGCCGGGCGCTGGAAAAAACGGGCGGGCTTGATCTGACCACTGGAGGGCTGCTGGGTTCACATCCTCAAAACATTCACCTTTCGTTGATCAGAACTCTAGAGGTTCTTCTTCACTGAACCCAAAAATATATTAAACTTTATTATTTAATTACCTATATCATGTTATTTCAAGTTATCACTTTGGAGCGCAACATCACGTTGTTAAAAATTGAATCATAAATTGGCCATGGCTATAAATTGGGCAATTGAAGGCATCTAGGGCGAAATATGTGTTCGATGAAAATGAGCATTGTATGCAAAGTTGTAGGCAACATTATTGACAAGGGACCCTGATGCCTACGATGCCAAAGCTATTTAGAGTTGTTAAACGGGTGTGAAGAGTGTATTAGTATAATGGTAATATTGTCAAACTTCTGCTTGTAACAACCATCAGAATTGGTAAAAAAAAATATGCATTCCATTATATTAGGCAATAATGAAGAGTAGGCAAAGTGGTCGTGTCGTGAAAATTCTATCAAATGTCTTCCATTGCAACGAGTCCAGTCAGGGTGCTGCAGAACCCCTGCAGTACCTCCACTGACCCCGGATTGAGAACTCCTGATTTAGCAGATGATCTTATCTAGAGTGATTTACAGTAAGTGCATTCATCTTAAGATAGCTATTTATTGTGTAAATAAACATAATAAATTCTTCATAAAATTGACCTCTCACCTCTTAGCTTTGGTGTCATGTTCCCTGGAGAGACGCATTTTAGAGGCAGGGCCCCCCTCCTCTCTCTCCCCAGAGAGACTCATTTTAGAGGCAGGGCCCCCCTTCTCTCTCTCTCCCCAGAGAGACTCATTTTAGAGCACTGACCCCTAAACAGAGATGCAGCATGTTGGTTGTGGTTAACACAGTGACAACTCATTCTAGAATGTCAATTGTTCTCTTTTACTCATGATCTCTTAGAAATAAAACATTTACTAAAAGACACATCCAAACAGTCAGGTGATTTAATTTAATCACATGAACATTGTTACGTTCCTCAACAAGAAATAAAACATTGTCTCTCAAACAGAAGAAGGAACTAACAAAGAGTCACTAACAACAACCAAAACGAAACAGGTGGTTTTAGGAGGGGTTCTGAAAGACACTCATGGGGGTGTCCACTAGTGGTGGGAAACAGAGGCTTTCTGAACGCTTTGGGGCTTTCACCAAATTGTGCCGAAAATGCCCTTGATAGATTTGAGTGCAAATAAACAACATTTAGTTAGAATGTGGGGTTCGCTTTTTGCCTCCAGGTTCACTATGTTTTCAAAAACGATGCATATGTGGTATTATTTAGGATACTAAAGACATAATATTATCATAGGCTACACTAAATAAAACAAATTATTTAAACAACAATGGGAAAATAGTGCAGTTTCACAGAAAATAATTGTTCAACTATAGCAGGGATTCAATCTTGTGCCTATGTTGATGTCTGATCCAAATCCCCGTCCCTACCTGCTGAGCTCCCATTCAGGGGCTACAAACTGGAAGACATCAAACTAAATGTGTAAATAAGGTGTCCAGTAGAGGTCAGTGTTTGAAAAATGTAATCAAATCAAATCAAATTTTATTGGCCACATGCGCCGAATACAACAGGTGCAGACATTACAGTGAAATGCTTACTTACAGCCCTTAAGCAACAGTGCATTTATTTATTTTTATAAAAAAGTAAAATAAAACAACAACAAAAAAGTGTTGAGAAAAAAAGAGCAGAAGTAAAATAAAATAACAGTAGGGAGGCTATATATACAGGGGGGTACCGGTGCAGAGTCAATGTGCAGGGGCACCGGCTAGTTGAGGTAGTTGAAGTAATATGTACATGTGGGTTGAGTTAAAGTGACTATGCATAAATAATTAACAGAGTAGCAGCAGCATAAAAAGATGGGGTGGGGGGTGGGGGTGGGAGGGCAGTGCAAATAGTCCGGGTAGCCATGATTAGCTGTTCAGGAGTCTTATGGCTTGGGGGTAGAAGCTGTTGAGAAGTCTTTTGGACCTAGAATTGGCAATCCGGTACCGCTTGCCGTGCGGTAGCAAAGAGAACAGTCTATGACTAGGGTGGCAGGAGTCTTTGACAATTTTGAGGGCCTTCCTCTGACACCGCCTGGTATAGAGGTCCTGGATGGCAGGAAGCTTGGCCCCAGTGATGTACTGGGCCGTACGCACTACCCTCTGTAGTGCCTTGCGGGCGGAGGCTGAGCAATTGCCATACCAGGCGGTGATGCAACCAGTCAGGATGCTCTCGATGGTGCAGCTGTAGAATTTTTTGAGGATCTGAGGACCCATGCCAAATCTTTTCAGTCTCCTGAGGGGGAATAGGCTTTGTCATGCCCTCTTCACGACTGTCTTGGTGTGTTTGGACCATGATAGTTCGTTGGTGATGTGGACACCAAGGAACTTGAAGCTCTCAACCTGTTCCACTACAGCCCCGTAGATGAGAATGGGGGAATGCTCAGTCCTCTTTTTTTTCCTGTAGTCCACAATCATCTCCTTTGTCTTGGTCACGCTGAGGGAGAGGTTGTTATTCTGGCACCACACGGCCAGGTCTCTGACCTCCTCCCTATAGGCTGTCTTATTGTTGTCGGTGATCAGGCCTACCACTGTTGTGTCGTCGGCAAACTTAATGATGGTGTTGGAGTCATGCCTGGCCATGCAGTCATGGGTGAACAGGGAGTACAGGAGGGGACTGAGCACGCACCCCTGAGGGGCCCCCGTGTTGAGGATCAGTGTGGCAGATGTGTTGTTACCTACCCTTACCACCTGGGGGTGGCCCGTCAGGAAGTCCAGGATCCAGTTGCAGAGGGAGGTGTTTAGTCCCAGGGTCCTTAGCTTAGTGATGAGCTTTGAGGGCACTATGGTGTTGAATGCTGAGCTGTAGTCAATGAATAGCATTCTCACGTAGGTGTTCCTCTTGTCCAGGTGGGAAAGGGCAGTGTGGAGTGCAATAGAGATTGCATCATCTGTGGATCTGTTGGGGCGGTATGCAAATTGTAGTGGGTCTAGGGTTTCTGGGATAATGGTGTTGATGTGAGCCATGACCAGCCTTTCAAAGCACTTCATGGCTACAGACGTCAGTGCTACGGGTCGGTAGTCATTTAGGCAGGTTATCTTAATGTCCTTGGGCACGGGGACTATGGTGGTCTGCTTGAAACATGTTGGTATTACAGACTCAGTCAGGGACATGTTGAAAATGTCAGTGAAGACACTTGCCAGTTGGTCAGCACATGCTTGGAGTACACGTCCTGGTAATCCGTCTGGCCCTGCGGCCTTGTGAATGTTGACCTGCTTAAAAGTCTTACTCACATCGGCTATGGAGAGCGTGATCACATAGTCATCCAGAACAGCTGGTGCTCTCATGCATGCTTCAGTGTTGCTTGCCTCGAAGCGAGCATAGAAGTGGTTTAGCTGGTCTGGAAGTTTTGTGTCGCTGGGCAGCTCGCGGCTCTGCTTCCCTTTGTAGTCTGTAATAGTTTTCAAGCCCTGCCACATCCGACGAGCGTCAGAACCGGTGTAGTACGATTCAATCTTAGTCCTGTATTGACTCTTTGCCTGTTTGATGGTTCGCCGGAGGGCATAAGCGGGATTTCTTATAAGCGTCCGGGTTAGAGTCCCGCTCCTTGAAAGCGGCAGCTCTACCCCTTTAGCTCAGTGCGGATGTTGCCTGTAATCCATGGCTTCTGGTTGGGGTATGTACGTACGGTCACTGTGGGGGACGACATCATCGATGCACTTATTGATGAAGCCAGTGACTGATGTGGTGTACTCCTCAATGCTATCTGAAGAATCCCGGAACATGTTCCAGTCTGTGCTAGCAAAACAGTCCTGTAGCTTAGCATCTGCATCATCTGACCACTTTTTTATTAACCGAGTCACTGGTGCTTCCAGCTTTAGTTTTTGCTTATAAGCAGGAATCAGGAGGATAGATTTATGGTCAGATTTGACAAATGGAGGGCGAGGGAGAGTTTTGTATGCGTCTCTGTGTGTGGAGTAAAGGTGGTCTAGCGTTTTCTTTCCTATGGTTGCACATTTAACATGCTGGTTGAAATTAGGTAGAATGGATTAAAATTTCCCTGCATTAAAGTCCCCGGCCACTAGGAGCGCTGCCTCTGGATGAGCGTTTTCCTGTTCACTTATGGCCTTATACAGCTCATGCAGTGCAATCTTAATGCCAGCATTGGTTTGTGGTGGTAAATAGACTGCTATGAAAAATATAGATGAAAACTCTCTTGGTAAATAGTGTGGTCTACAGCTTATCATAAGATACTCTACCTCAGGCGAGCAAAACCTCGAGACTTCCTTAGTATTTGATTTTGTGCACCAGCTGTTGTTTACAAATATACACAGACCGCCACCCCTCACAGTAGGGAGGCTATATATACAGGGGGGTACCGGTGCAGAGTCAATGTGCGGGGGCACCGGCTAGTTGAGGTAGTTGAAGTAATATGTACATGTGGGTAGAGTTAAAGTGACTATGCATAAACAAACAATGTTAATGAATTATAATCCACATAATAATTCACATTTCCTGTTGCTGCAGGATAATTTTTCTGCTGTGAGAAACTGGGTCAAATTAAGATATGGCATCTGTAAGTGCATTTATCTTAAGATAGCTAAGTGAGACAACCACATATCACAGTCAAATATACAGGATACTGTAGTGTATTAAGATTATGACTTTGTTAATGGTTTTAAGTGGAACCTGAGAGGATGTTTATTTAGTGTCAGAGGGAATGGGTTTAGTGTGACGCCACATAGGACAGAGAAGTCTGTGTGTTGTAGACAGGGGATTGGACAGTAGAGGGAGCCACCCATATTTTGGGGAAGATTATATATACTGGGTTTAAACGAAGAAGAACAGAGCAGACATTGCGATTTGGGAACCACTGCTCTCCGGGTGGTCATGACATCCATAAACTTATGCTGAAATCTTGTGATATGAATAAACCTTATGATCAAAGTTCAGTATGAGCGGACTCCTTTGTTTAGCAGCAATGATTAGCAACTTTGACACGACACTACAAAATGGCGTCACGAAAACGGACGGTCTGCGTCTCTCCTGTGTTCCATTCATGGGCGCCGAGCTGACTCTGGTTCCGAAGTCATGGCCAGATAAGGGTGAGTTCCTCACCACTTTGGGCATTTGTTAGTTCGGAGGCTATTTGAGTGTGCGCTGGAAAGATGTACCGTTGGGGACCGATGTGTGCTTTGTGTTGCTTTATTGCTGAGAACTGGGGGTCTGGCCTAACCATTATAAATTTGTTTGCACTGGTAGACAGCGCAAAAGGGGGGAGAGAGTCTATAGAGTGTCTATAGAGATATGTGGCTTGAATAGGAATTCAAGAACAATCGATGGAAGTGAATAAGGCCAAGAATGTATACAAATTAGGGCATTGCGAATCTGGAAAGACGGATGGGCCACAAATCCTATGACGCGTTAGATGTGTTTTAGGTGAGTTCTGGGAACTGGAGAGTGGTATATACATTCTATTGCAAGTTACTGCTCATCTTATATCTGACGGGGTATATGTTTGATGTAACCTCTCAGAGAATATCCATAGAACTCACGGCAGCATAAAGTTAGGGACAAAGGAAAAAGGAATTTAGGCGCAATGTAGGTTACATGCTACATGTTAAATGCCAGATGTTACATACATGATACATGCTACATGCTAACATGTGACCTTAGAGGGCCATCGCGATGGAATAAAGCCTCTTAAATTATGTTTGTGTGTGTAGAATTTAAGTTCTATGCGTTGTGAGCTCTGTTAAATGTTGTTTGGCTATGAGGAGAAAACTGAGTTACAGCGGGACTGTTAACTTTCTGTTTGGCTTGGGGAGAGAGCTGAGAGGGCTCCCTTCCACGGTGAAATCGTATTGGTGAATGTACTGCGCATGCTTGTGATTTTACGACACTAGATTACGACACGTGTGATTTTACGACACTAGAGTGACGTAGGGAGAATATGCCTCTGTTACATTGTGCAAGGGGGGAGACACAGACGAAGGAACAAAGAGGAGAGATTTTAACACGAATGGAATGTTCTAGTTGTTACATCGGCTGTTTGACGATGAAACTGGTTTCTTGAGACATATTGAATTGATAAATGAGAGAGATATGTTGACGGATTAAAAATAAAAATAATTAAATAAATAAATAAAATAAAAATGTTATTGAGCTATTTATGCGATTCCTGAGTTAATTCTTAGAGCAAATGTGAACGGAGGAATATTGAATGGTTGAAGTGACTCAGTGATTGCATAAACTGCCAAATTCTTGTCTGTTTCTCTGTTCTTTTGTCATATGAGAGGCGATGGGACGAGAGGAGAGAGAGAGAAAGAGAGGAGGTGCTGACGTGTACATCACGTGACAAGGGGTGACGCGACGGAGGATCGAGTCAAAATCAGGCTAGTGCTGTTCTGTTTACAAAGTCTTCCCCTACAGGATATTTCATGTTATGACAATTTCACAAAGACTTGGCAAAAGACTGATTGAATAAAAATTGCATTTTGGAGTTTCTGTGAATGAGTGGGTTTGATTAGAGTTCTGTTGGGAATCGAGTACTGACATTATTCTGTAAGATTGAGGTCATTGGGTGCTTATTAAATAATTGGTTTATGAGTACTGTAGTGTTGCTGGATTATAGGTATTATACATACCACCTTCAATCAGGAGGGGTATGATAGCCACTAATTGATAAATTAGTAAAATAGGAAATAGAAAAAAAAATGTTTTGATTATTCATACATTTATTGAGTAATTGTTTAATTGGAAAAAATATATATATATATATATTATTTTTGAATATTCAAATTTTTTATTGATTGATTTTTATTTATTTAGGGGGAATATTAAAAATTTAAGGGAGGACACTATAAGCTATATATTCTAAAATGATAAAAATAATTCACAATAAAGGAATATAAAAGAGTTGTTACAATGGGGAAAAAGGATATCAGGACTATGAAGGTAATTACACCTGTTGATATAGTTGAAAATGGTAAACATTGCAATACCATTAACTAAAGGTTGTCTGGAAAAGGGAATAAAAGTTGGCCTGACATTGAACAACCATAGCTAGTAGAGGGAATCTTAACCCTGACGTCATCAACATGATGAAAGTGATTGAATAATAGAGAGAGGAAAAGCAGAAACAACGATAAAGATGAATCCAAAACTCCAAAAGTAGGAAGAAAATGAGATGTCTGGAAACTAAGGGTGGAGTGAGGTTAAGGAAGATGGAACTTGAAGATGATGATGATGATGATGATGATGATCAGAGTGATATGACTCTGTGATCAGAAGGAAGTTGGCAAGAGAGGAAAGAAGAAGGATACTAGAGATTTGATCTCTGATGGAAGTTGAAGAAGGATACTAGAGATTCGATCTCTGAGGAAAGTGAAGATGGAGAAAGCGATGAAGATTTGGAGATTAAAGGTGCTTCATATTCAAGAGGATTTTATCCAACAATGATTAGCAAAGAAGAAATAGAAAGAGATATAGACCGATGCGTATCATGCCTGGATAAAGCGAATAGTTTAGAAGAAGTAACACAACTGGAGGAACAACTCAAGGAAAGAGAGAAAAGTAAGAAGATGATGGAAGATGATATTTCGAGGACAGAACTTAGAATATAACCTTTTGAAGAGTACTGATATGTCAACAACAAGAAAGAGCAGGACCAAGAAACTCTCAGAAAACTCAATCAAATACAGCTGGGGGAGAATAAGAAGGAGAAGAGAAGCTTTGGTTATGAAGAATCAGTGTGCACCAAATCAACAATCACTGCCACAGCTTCAACTGAACAAGGTCAAATGCAATTGTACCAGCCACCAATAGCGGTTCCAGTTGTTTCATATCCACAGCCAGTTTCTGGACAGACACAGAATTGGAGAGGAAGAGGACGAGAAGGCTTAGAAGCAGGAGGAAGGTTTCAGCTACACTTCCAGCAACTTTCAGAAGCGTAATATAATTGTGGACAGGTTGGTTACTTTACCTGTGATTGCAATGCGTCAGGAGGAAACAGAGGAAATTTCTGAGGAAGATAAAGGAGCAAGTGAAGATCACCTGTTCTCCAGGTGAACCCTTAAAGGAGCAAGGATTCTAGAGTGCCTAGAAGATCCGAAGGGGGGTGTCAGATGATAGCACCGATTAGGAAGAAAATATCCAACAATTGAAGTGGAAAAAAAGGACTAGGAGAGGTGAATAGTGGAAAAGCTTTTATCTGTGTTGAGCCTAAAGAGGTTAAACATCTCACTATGTAAAATTAACTAATTAGGATAGGTTTTTGAGAGAGTAAAACAGCTAATTACTCTTAAGGAACCAATTGAGCTCTGCTATAAAAATAAAAAAAATCAAAGAGAAATTAAAATACACATACTGGTATTAGAACATATACCTATTGCATTGTTGGGAAGAGATGCATTGTGTAAATTGAACTGTACAATAAGATGTACACTAGACGGCTGTCTGGTAGAAGATTTTTAAAAAGTAGGGTTTTTGGGAATCATATTTGCTTGAAAAGATATCATAGGAAGGATGATAATCTATTAGACTGCCTATTAGACAATCTGTCTGAAAAATAAAGTTAAAAGGGGTGACTGTTATTCTTGGTTACATTCCTACACCAAGAGGGGAAGAAATTTCAAACTAGGCTAAAAGATGTTCGATCGTTTGCCAAGTCTGTGTGTAAAGAAGTCAGAAGCAGGTGGGGACTTCCCGATCACAAATTCTAAAAATTGGTGGTAAAAGGATTTTGTGAATAAATCAGTGGAAAAGGTTTTAAAAGTTAGGAGAAAAGATTACATTAAAAAAGTTAGGAGAACTAGGGTTGAAGGAACTCTAGGACAGTAAGCTAAGTTTCAATGTTAGTAGTAAGAGAGAACTAGTGGTGATAGATGGAAATACAAGTAAGGAGTTAAAAGTCTTAGGGAGAATGGATGAAGTAACAACAAGGACATCAACACTTCAGTCTATTATAACAACAGTGAGGAGCAATTTAACTCTTTCAACATTGATATTTATTAAAGCCATGAATATATCGCATTTGATTACAAGGGAGCAGATAGCTCCAGCACCAATTTTAGAGGAATTTCTTAGTCTGGGAAGCCTATCATTGGAGGATAAGTCTAAGAGAGAAGTGGGGATTTTTTCCATGGTATGGTGTAACATTTGGGAAGATCATATTGATAATATTACCTATACTTTGATTCCAGATAGTTCAGATAATATCACTAGTGTTATAGATGCATTGAAGAATATAAGGGATGCATTTGGTAGATCTGAAGGAGCTGGATGGTCAGTGAAGTCTTGGTTGCAAGATCAGTTAGGCCCAGTGGGAGCAGTGATGGTTCAGATTTTAATAGCAGCTTTGATAGCACTGTGTGTGATGTTTTCTTTTAATTTGTTACTGACCTTTGAGAAAGCTATGATATTGAGATGGGTTGGAGTAGTGATGCCTGGAGACAACACTCAGATGCCGTTGTTGACTGTTCCTGATCTGGATGAAGAGGGACAAGTGGGACTGGATGGAGTATTGATGGATAAATATCCTTTTTGATTATTTGATCATTTTTCAAATGTTTTTCAATATTAGTGTGATTGTAGTATGTTGTTATGAATCAACGGGGGGAAATAGGATAATGTGATTCATATATCATTTTATATAATTTTTTATATTCTTAGTTGATATTGATGTTTTAATTTGAAAGTGTTGTTTTGCAAAAGATACTGTTTGGTCTTTTCTTTTCTTCCAGAAGCATTTGGGGGAATATGTAGAGATTGAAATACTCAAACAAGGACAATATGAAGGGACAATATGAAAGGAGAATATGAAGTGACTGGAGGAGATGGAACAAGGAATGTGTGGAAATGTTCCGATTCCATCATCAACGATGCATTGGAAGTCGAGACTACGGAGGAGATGAAGTGTAGTGGACTATATTCCAGTGTCAGCAATGAAATATAGACATATTTGCATGTGTAATACATAATTTGTGTCATATTCTTAGGTATTAATTTTTGTAGAATGATATTTGATGTTATTGGATACATGTGGGGATCTTAGATGTTTTTGATTATTTCGTGAATGCTTAGGGACAGGGAGTCTAGGCAGGGATAGAGATCCACTGTAGGGTCCGATGGGTCGACCAGCCTTAGTGTGGATATTTTTTGGATAGTATTTTGTTTGCTGGGGCTTTCATGTGTATTTAATTGCATCATAGTTTCAAATGCATTGATAAAGATTTATGAATTGATCTGGAGTACCTAGGTGGTTGCCTGGGGCAGAGGGGCCGTGAGAGAATTTTACTGTCTTGATTGATGGATGGATATTTGGAAAGAAGGCTGCCAGACAGGTTTTTCGCTCTCACACTTCATAAAGATTTGTTCATATTTCATAGTAATGTATTCACACTCCATAAAGATTTGTTCAATTTTCACAGAAAGGTATTTACACTCCAGAGAAAAGTGTTTTGGGTTTATTGTTAAAGATACTGAATAAGATAAATTGTTACTTGTCATAATCCTATTCTGTTTGTTTTCGAGACTTTTAGTTAGTCTCAAAGGGGGGAATGTAGTGTATTAAGATTATGACTTTGTTAATGGTTTTATGTGGAACCTGAGAGGATGTTTATTTAGTGTCAGAGGGAATGGGTTTAGTGTGACGCCACATAGGACAGAGAAGTCTGTGTGTTGTAGACAGGGGATTGGACAGTAGAGGGAGCCACCCATATTTTGGGGAAGATTATATATACTGGGTTTAAACGAAGAAGAACAGAGCAGACATTGCGATTTGGGAACCACTGCTCTCCGGGTGGTCATGACATCCGTAAACTTATGCTGAAATCTTGTGATATGAATAAACCTTATGATCAAAGTTCAGTATGAGCGGACTCCTTTGTTTAACAGCAATGACTAGCAACATTGACTCGACACTACAATACGAACATCCCATTCCAGCTAAACATTGGATATATAAATGTAATGTAAATATAGCGTTTTGCAAAAAAAACACATTTTCATACACATCTCAAATCTAGAACGGAAATATTGAAGGTACCAACCAATAAGCAATCATTTCTGATGAAAAAAACACAAATGTGAATTTTCTTTGTATATAGCGTTTTGGAATATAAATTCTTAAACAATATTGTCAGCTCACCTCTTAGTTTTGGTGTCAGGTCTCCCAGAGAGACTCATTTTTGAGCACTGACCCCTAAACAGAGATGCAGCATGTTGGTTGTGGTTAACACAGTGACAACTCATTCTAGAATGTCCATTGTTCTCTTTTACACATGATCTCTTAGAAATCTAAAATATATTAATTACAATTCTGAGATCAGTAACGCTTTGAACACACTAACTGCGTTATTGCATTTTGGTACCAGAAGTACATTCATTTCCAATTGAACGCTGCTTTTGCCTTGCAGCATTGCGTTGCAGAGGCAGTTGCAGTGCGTTCTGTGTGGTGCATACATTGGATTAATCAAACGTATGCGTCAAACTGTATGCGTAAACAGGTTGACAGAAATGGTAGCAGAAGGTGAATGTTTAACTTTTGTTGCACATATATTTAGATGATGCTGCATACTATTTTGCGCAATGACGCAGTCGGTGTGTTCAAACCGTAATATTGAAGTTACCCATAAGCAATCATTTCTGATGAAAAAACTAATGTGAAAAAATTGTGGACATATAGTTTTGGAAATGTAATTAATAATTCTTAAACAAAACTGTAATCTCACCTCTTAGTTTTGCTGTCATGTTCCCCAAAGAGACTCATTTTGGAGGCAGGGCCCCTCTCCTCTCTCTCCCCAGAGAGACTCATTTTAGACCACTGACCCCTAAACAGAGATGCAGCATGTTGGTTGTGGTGAACACAGTGACAACGAATTCTTGATTGACAATTGTTCTCATTTAATAATCATCTCTTAGAAATAAAACATATACTAACAGACATATCGAAACAGTCAGGCTATTTAATGCAATCAGATGAACATCTGGTTGTGACATCTCCATGTTAACTGTCAATAATAATAATAAGTCACTGTTTGTTAAGGTAGTTATAGACAGTGCAGCAACACAAGGCCATGTCTCACACTTATTTGTATTCATTAAAAGTCGGCCATTTGTTGTCTTTGAATCTGAGAATGTAGACAGAAGGGCTAAAAACAGGCATGATTGATCTGAGGGGAAATCATTGATACATTCAGAAAGTATTTTTGCAACAAGTAGGAGATTTATATTATGTAAAGTAGGCTAGGTTATAATATATACAGTGGGGGACAGGGGCGGTCTGTTCAATAGGGCGATATGGGCGACGCACTGCCAAACGGGAAAAGGAAGGGATTTTTTTTCTAATCAATTATATCACGGCAACAGTAGTTCAGTGTTCTAATCTAGACGTTTGATCTGCCAGCCACTAAATGTCCAATCAGGCTAAAGTCGTGCTTCAAATGTCCCCGCCCGTTTTGGGGCGATTTCAGTCAGGTTGAAAATCGCCCAGAAGTCTCTCATAGCCTCTAATGTAAAATAATTTTTTTTCAAATTTCAGAGCTTTCAATACAATCTCTATGGGTTTCTGAGGGCTTGCACTTACGCGCTTTCATCATACGTAACGTAACATAACCATGAACGTAACTAAGAAACTACTATTTCACCCTGAAGGCGGCACGGCAGACAGCACCGCTTGGACAGCGACTGGTGTAACCGACATGCACCATCTTTCAGAAAAGATTAAGAAAAATGAGCTGTCAAAGACCCACATTGATAGCTGTTTGAGATTGTCTGCTTTGGGGAGAGTGAATATTGCCACTCAACTGGATGAGGGATACAGGCTAGCTGTCCGCCGCCACAACGATGAGGTTAGCAACAGCAGAGTCGTGAACACTGTCTACGAGAATCGAGACGACCTCATAGAATGTTTTGAAGCCATCCGGACGGGTTCATTGGGTTCATTTGACCAGCCCACCGTACCAGAAGCTACAGAAGAAGGACATCGATGCTGTCTTTATCAAACGTGCCCTCGACAGCTTCGCAAGCAGTGTGCAGGCCATAAGGTAAGATAAAGATTAAACAATATCATTCGATCTTTCTCAAAGCAGAGCTTTATTTGAAAATGTATGCATGAAAGGAGACTGCATTTGTGTTTGAAATTACATTATTCTCATTATATATGGCCAGTGGTGTAATCTATCTTATTTTATATACTATGTGTACTGTACAGTGGTGCTCATAAGTGTATGAACACATTCTAAAGCTGACTAAAAAGAGGAATAAAAAATAAAAAAAATCATCTTTTGGAAATTGATCTTAATGACTTAATTAAAAAAGTTGGAAAATCCAACCTTTAAGGACACCAATTTTCTTTTCTTTTTTATTCCTCTTTTTAGTCAACTTTAGCATGGGATCATAAGCTTATGAGCACCACTGTATACTGTGCTGTACATCCAGGCTATGTGAGACACAAAGGCTAACTTAAACACTAATGACTTTATGCATCACTGCCCATTTTAAGTGGAACTGAAGTATTTGTACTATACATGGATACATTGCATATACCTGTGCATCACATAGACAACAATACTGTACAAAGCCAACAAACACATTGGTATGTTTGCCTTCAGGGACTCCTCTCAACAGCAGCTGCAAGAAGCAACAGGAGCCAAAAGACCCAGAACAGCTTTGAGAGAAGAGGAGAAGCAGAGGCTGTCTGAAGAGGTCTGCAACACCATCCTGGATCACACCAAAGAAAGGTTCTCTTTCTCTGGCCACCTTGTGAGTGCTACCTTACTGCAAGCAGACATGTTTGAAAGGTACTGCCATTCAAAAAAATAAAAAATCTGTTCATGTTCATTTTTACAAATCTATACAATTGGCCAGAATATGGTTGTTCATATTTACAAATCTATACAATTGGCCAGAATATGGTTGTTCATTTTACAAAGCCATACATATTGTTTATGCAGTGTTGAGGAATGTGAAAGAACACCCTTGATTATTTTTACTGTGATAACTTATTTTGCTTTTGTAAGCCAACACTTTTGAGATCAGTCAATAAATGCTTCTGGTATTGACTTATATGCTGCCCCTGTCTTCATGTTGTTGCTGGACATATCTTTTTAAAAATGTGTGTAGGTCACCTAAATCATCAGAAAAATTGCCCCCCCTGAGAATTTTTTCAGGAGCCGCCACTGGTGGGGGAAAAAAGTATTTAGTCAGCCACCAATTGTGCAAGTACTCCCACTTAAAAAGATGAGAGAGGCCTGTAATTTTCATCATAGGTACACATCAACTATGACAGACAAATTGAGAGAAAAAAATTCAGAACATCACATTGTAGGATTTTTATGAATTTATTTGCAAATTATGGTGGAAAATAAGTATTTGGTCACCTACAAACAAGCAATATTTCTGGCTCTCACAGACCTGTAACTTCTTCTTTAAGAGGCTCCTCTGTCCTCCACTCGTTACCTGTATTAATGGCACCTGTTTGAACTTGTTATCAGTATAAAAGACACCTGTCTAAAACCTCAAACAGTCACACTCCAAACTCCACTATAGCCAAGACCAAAGAGCTGTCAAAGGACAACAGAAACAAAATTGTAGACCTGCACCAGGCTGGGAAGACTGAATCTGCAATAGCTTGGTTTGAAGAAATCAACTGTGGGAGCAATTATTAGGAAATGGAAGACAACAAGACCACTGATAATCTCCCTCGATCTGGGGCTCCACGCAAGATCTCACCCCGTAGGGGTCAAAATGATCACAAGAATGGTGAGTAAAAATCCCAGAACCACACGGGGGACCTAGTGAATGACCTGCAGAGAGCTGGGACCAAAGTAACAAAGCCTACCATCAGTAACACATTACGCCGCCAGGGACTCAAATCCTGCAGTGTCAGACGTGTCCCCCCTGCTTAAGCCAGTACATGTCCAGGCCCGTCTGAAGTTTGCTAGAGTGCATTTGGATGATCCAGAAGAGGATTGGGAGAATGTCATATGGTCAGATGAAACCAAAATATAACTTTTTGGTAAAACCTCAACACGTCGTGTTTGGAGGACAAAGAATGCTGAGTTGCATCCAAAGAACACCATACCTACTGTGAAGCATGGGGGTGGAAACATCATGCTTTGGGGCTGTTTTTCTGTAAAGGGACCAGGACGACTGATCCGTGTAAAGGAAAGAATGAATGGGGCCATGTATCGTGAGATTTTGAGTGAAAACCTCCTTCCATCAGCAAGGGCATTGAAGATGAAACGTGGCTGGGTCTTTAAGCATGACAATGATCCCAAACACACCGCCAGGGCAACGAAGGAGTGGCTTCGTAAAAAGCATTTCAAGGTCCTGGAGTGGCCTAGCCAGTCTCCAGATCTCAACCCCATAGAAAATCTTTGGAGGGAGTTGAAAGTCCGTGTTGCCCAGCGACAGCCCCAAAACATCACTGCTCTAGAGGAGATCTGCATGGAGGAATGGGCCAAAATACCAGCAACAATTTGTGAAAACCTTGTGAAGACTTACAGAAAACGTTTGACCTGTGTCATTGCCAACAAAGGGTATGTAACAAAGTATTGAGAAACTTTTGTTATTGACCAAATACTTATTTTCCACCATAATTTGCAAATAAATTCATAAAAAATCCTACAATGTGATTTTCTGGAAAAAAAATTCTCAATTTTGTCTGTCATAGTTGACGTGTACCTATGATGAAAATTACAGGCCTCTCTCATCTTTTTAAGTGGGAGAACTTGCACAATTGGTGGCTGACTAAATACTTTCCCCCCCCACTGTATTAAGGAAGTTATAGAAGCCTTTTTGGTTCTATAAGGAACCTTCTTTTCTAATTGTATAATAAACACGTTTTTCTTTTGATTATTTAATTACCTACATCATGTTATTTCAAGTTATCCCTTTGGAGCGCAACATCACATTGTTAAAAAAGAATCCTAAATTGTCCATGGCTATAAATTGGGCAATTGAAGGCATCTAGGGCGAAATATGTGTTTGATGAAAATGAACATTGTATGCAACGTTGTAGGCAACATTATTGACAAGGGACACTGATGCCTACGATGCCAAAGTTATTTAGAGTTGTTAAACGGGTGTGAAGAGTGTGTTGGTATAACGGTAATTTTGTCAAAATTCCACTTGTAACAAACATCAGAATTGGTAAAAAAAAATATGCATTCCGTTATATTATGCAATAATGAAGAGTAGGCAAAGTGGTCGTGTCGTGTGAAAATTCTATCAAATGTCTTCCATTGCAACGAGTCCAGTCAGGGTGCTGCAGAACCCCTGCAGTACCTCCACTGACCCCGGATTGAGAACTCCTGATTTAGCAGATGCTCTTATCCAGAGCGATTTACAGTAAGTGCATTCATCTTAAGATAGCTATTTATTTTGTAAATAAACGTAATAAATTCTTCATAAAATTGTCATCTCACCTCTTAGCTTTGGTGTCATGTTCCCCAGAGAGACTCATTTTAGAGGCAGGGCCCCCCTCCTCTCTCTCCCGAGAGAGACTCATTTTAGAGGCAGGGACCCCCTCCTCTCTCTCCCCAGAGAGACTCATTTTAGAGGCAGGGCCCCCCTCCTCTCTCTCCCCAGAGAGACTCATTTTAGAGGCAGGGCCCTCCTCCTCTCTCTCCCCAGAGAGACTCATTTTAGAGCACTGACCCCTAAACAGAGATGCAGCATGTTGGTTGTGGTTACCACAGTAACTAAACAGAGATGCAGCATGTTGGTTGTGGTGAACACAGTGACAACTCATTCTAGAATGTCCATTGTTCTCTTTTACTTTACTTTCTTTTTACTTTTCTCTTTTTTACATTTTAAATTTGAAAATGAATTTTCCCACACAGCAGGAAATGTATTCAAGGTTTAAAAAGGCTTCTAAAGTTTATAATTTCCACTTCAAAATGTCAGACTTATTTTGCTATTATGAAAAATGTATCAACCCCTACAAAAAATTTCCATTAATTATAATCCACATAATAATTCACATTTCCTGTTGCTGCAGGATTATTTTCCTGCTGAGAGAAACTGGGTGAAATTAAGATATGGCATCTGTAAATTCATTCATATTACGATAGCTAGGTGAGACAACCACATATCACAGTCAAATATACAGGATATAAACATTTTATTCTAGCTAAACAATGGAAATGTAGTGTTTTGTAAACAACAACAAAAAAATGCATACACATTTAAAATCTTTGAATAAAAAATCTGAGAAAAGTAATATTAGCAATAAATTATATATTTTTTAAAACACAAATGTGATTTTTTTGGGGGAAATAGCGTTTTGGAAATAAACATAATAAATTATTCATAATATTGTCAGCTCACCTCTTAGCTTTGGTGTCATGTTCCCCAGAGAGACTCATTTTAGAGGCAGGGCCCCCCTCCTCTCTCTCCCCAGAGATACTCATTTTAGACCACTGACCCCTAAACAGAGATGCAGCATGTTGGTTGTGGTTAACACAGTGACAACTCATTCTAGAATGTCAATTGTTCTCTTTTACTCATGATCTCTTAGAAATAAAACATTTACTAAGAGACATATCTAAACAGTCGGGTGATTTAATTTAATCACATGAACATTGTTACGTTCCTCAACAAGAAATAAAACATTGTCTCTCAAACAGAAGAAGGAACTAACAAAGAGTCACTAACAACAACCAAAACGAAACAGGTGGTTTTAGGACGGGTTCTGAAAGACACTCATGGGGGTGTCCACTAGTGGTGGGAAACAGAGACTTTCTGAACGCTTTGGGGCTTTCACCAAATTGTGCCGAAAACGCAATGGATAGATTTGAGGACTAATAAACAACATTTAGTTAGTTATGTTTTCAAAAACGATGCATCTGTGGTATTATTCAGGATACTAAATACAGAAGATTATCTTAAATAAAACACATTATTTAAACAACAATGGGAAATCCCAATCCCCGTCCCTACCTGCTGAGCTCCCATTCAGGGGCTACAAACTGGAAGACATCAAACTAAATGTATAAATAAGGTGTCCAGTAGAGGTCAGTGTTTGAAAGAGACTTTGCATGTAAAAAAAAAAGCACTGGCACCAGGGAGAAATCAGCGAGATCGCTCGCATTTTGTGAGGCCGGTTGGACGTACTGCCAAATTCTCTAAAACGACGTTGGAGGCAGCTTATGGTAGAGAAATGAACATTCAATTCTCTGGCAACAGCTCTGGTGGACATTCCTGCAGTCAGCATGCCAATAGCACGCTCTCTCAAAACCTGAGACATCTGTGGCATTGTGTTGTGTGAGAAAACTGCACATTTTCGAGTGGCCTTTTATTGTTATTATTATTATTAAGGTGTACCTGTGTAATGATCATGCTGTTTAATCAGCTTCTTGATATTCCTCACCTGTCAGGTGGATGGATTATCTTGGCAACGGAGAAATGCTCACTAACAGGGATGTTAACAAATTTGTGCACACAATTTGAGAGAAATAAGCTTTTTGTGCGAATGGAACATTTCTGGAATCTTTTATTTCAGCTCATGAAACATGGGACCAACACTTTATATGTTGCGTTCATATTTTTGTTCAGTATAGATAAAAACACAAAGCTTCCAGCAGAGGTCAGTGCTCTTCTGACATCTGTCAGGTGGTAGTGTGATGTCTGAAGCTTCGACCGTCATCATCACGTAGTATTGTTACTTTGATACAATCATTGATACGTTGTGTCGAATCAGTAGTGCTTTGAAAACTGCAACGTCGCATCGTAGCGCCGGTATTAATCGTCCAATCCTTAGTGTCCACTGAATGTTGACTAGCAACAAGAAAGTGGTACCTAAAGGACACCCACCATGAGTGCCCATTGAAGTGGCTCCAGACGAGGAAATCTGAAATAAAAACCCTCCAACTTACAATATGGAGTAAAAAAACAAGTGGAGCAAACCAAACCAAACCAGACCAAACCAGACCAAACCAGACCAAACCAAACCAAACCAGACCAAACCAAACCAAACCAGACCAGACCAAACCAGACCAGACCAAACCAGACCAAACCAGACCACACCAAACCAAACCAGACCAAACCAAACCAGACCAGACCAAACCAAACCAGACCAGACCAGACCAAACCAAACCACACCAAACCAGACCAAACCAGACCAAACCAAACCAAACCAAACCAAACCAAACCCTGGAGATACAAGACAGAAAGACTTTGTTCATCAACTTAAAGAAGCAGCGCTACAAAGAGGTGCCAGTCTTCTAACATCTCTAAGGCCAACCAGAACACTGGACCAGCTGCTCTTCAATATCACATAACAGATGGAACCCTTCTGACTAAAGAGATGACAAGCCAGCACAGGCATAAGCATACTGTCTATTGAGGTGGCGCCAAGAGGTGCGGCCAACATGCTAACATCCAACCTCAAAATATAAATGGAAATACCAAAGCCTGTAACAACATGTAGTCGTGACTGATATTTTTCACCTCATCTCCCTGTTACTGTTTGTTAAGGTAGTTATAGACAGTGCAGCAACACAAGGCCACATTCCTCTCAGCCCTTCCACTCTCTCAGGCTAATGTGTATTTATTAAAAGTAGACTATTACTTTCAATCTGTTATTTTCTAAACGTATCTGATAATGTAGACTGAAGGGCTAAAATGGACATGATTGATTTGAGGGTAAATCATTGATACATTCAGAAAGTATTTTTGCAACAAGTAGGAGATTTATATTATGTAAAGTAGGCTAGGTTATAATATATAATAGCGGTTTGTTAGTGATATGCCGATGGAGGTCTATACCTCAGCTATAGCCTACATATCCTAGATGACCAGCCTAAACCTGTTCAGATCAGTTCCCATAACGTTACAGGCCTACCAGTAGCAGGACAGAGCATGTAGCCTAGGCATGAGCAATATGTGTATGTGTTATTTCATAGTTTTGATGTCTTCACTATTATTCTACAATGTAGAAAACAGTAAAAATAAAGACAAATCCTGGAATGAGTAGGTGTGTCCAAACTTTTGACTGGTACTGTACTTCGGATATAGCCTACATATCCTAGATGACCAGCCTAAACCGGTTCATATCAGTTCCCATTGGCTATCAGTAGCAGGATTGATCACCTACAAATCGGTTTCCAGTCCAAATAACAGGGCATGTAGCCTAGGCCAAATATTTTCAAAACATTTCCTAAAGAGACCACCTGGGCCCGGTTTCCCAAAAGCACCAGAAGGCTAAGTTAATCGTTAGAACCTTTGTAGGAGTATTGTTAAATCTCCAAGCTGTTTCCCAAAACCATTGTTTCTTTATTTTTTACTATTTTCTACATTGTAGAATAATAGTGAAGACATCAAAACTATGAAATAAAACATATGGAATCATGTAGTAACCAAAAAAGTGTTAAACAAATCAAAATATATGTTATATTTTAGTTTCTTTAAATAGCCACACTTTGCCTTGATGACAGCTTTGCACACTCTTGGCATTCTCTCAACCAGCTTCACCTGGAATGCTTTTCCAACAGTCTTGAAGGAGTTCCCACATATGCTGAGCACTTGTTGGCTGCTTTTCCTTCACTCTGCGGTCCGACTCATCCCAAACCATCTCAATTCGGTTGAAGTCGGGTGATTATGGAGGCCAGGTCATCTGATGCAGCACTCAATCACTCTCCTACTTGGTAAAATAGCCCTTACACAGCCTGGAGGTGTGTTGGGTAATTGTCCTGCTGAAAAACCAATGATAGTCCCACTAAGCGCAAACCAGATGGGATGGCGTATCGCTGCAAAATGCAGTGGAAGCCATGCTGGTTAAGTGTGCCTTGAATTCTAAATAAATCACAGACAGTGTCACCAGCAAAGCACCACCACACCATAACACCTCCTCCTCCATGCTTTACTGTGGGAAATACACATGCGGAGACCCACACCGCGTCTCACAAAGACACAGCGGTTGGAACCATAAATCTCAAATTTGGACTCCAGACCAAAGGACAAATTTCGACCGGTGTAATGTCCATTGCTCGTGTTTCTTGGTCCAAGCAAGTCTCTTCTTATTATTGGTGTCCTTTAGTGGTGGTTTCTTTACAGCAATTCGACCATGAAGGCCTGATTCACACAGTCTCCTCTGAACAGTTGATCTTGAGATGTGTCTGTTACTTGAACTCTGTGAAGCATTTATTTGGGCTGCAATTTCTGAGGCTGGTAACTCTAATGAACGTATCCTCTGCAGCAGAGGTAACTCTGGGTCTTCCATTCCTGGGGTGGTCCTAATGAGAGCCAGTTTCATCATAGCGCTTGATGGTTTTTGCGACTGCACTTGAAGAAACTCTCAAAGTTCTTGAAATGTTCCGTATTGACTGACCTTCTTGACTTAAAATAATGATGGACTGTCATTTATTTTTGCTTTTTTGAGCTGTTCTTGCTATAATATGGACTTGGTCTTTTGCCAAATAGGGTTATCTTCTGTATACCCCCCTACCTTGTCACAACACAACTGATTGGCTCAAACGCATTAAGAAGGAAAGAAATTCCACAAATTAACTTTCAAGAAGGCACACCTGTTAATTTAAATGCATTCCAGGTGACTACCTCATGAAGCTGGTTGAGAGAATGCCAAGAGTGTGCAAAGCTGTCATCAAGGCAAAGGGTGGCTATTTGAAGAATCTCAAATATAAAATATATTTTGATTTGTTGAACACTTTTTTGGTTACTACATGATTCCATATGTGTTATTTCAAAATGTTGATGTCTTCACTATTATTCTACAATGTCAAAATTAGTAAAAATAAAGAAAAACCCTTGAATGAGTAGGTGTGTCCAAACGATGTCGGGAAGATTATGATATCAATAGTGTAGAAAACAGCGGGCAGGGCGGTAAACCCAGGTCGCTGGCGAAAAAAGGCAAACACCCTACGCATCGCAGAAATGGGAATTGTAACCTGACTCACACTGTCCCCTACAAAAGTCCCGTGCTTCGACTACTCAGACCCCTCACATGTCCGGGCCATAAATTCTGATGGCCTCACAGACACCATACCACTTCTGACACCAATGTAGCGAACAGTGGAGCAGGGAAGCGAACCCAGGTTGCACATTTAAAAGGTAAACAACCTACGCATCGCGCCGTTGGCGCCAATTGGGTTACTTGGTTGGCATTGTGACGTGGCTCATTTATCGAGGATCGCTACACTATAGTAGAACTATGATACAATCACATTTATCATATCAAATGTTAAATGTAGAACTATAATATATGAATATATTGAATTTGACTTGCCCACATTCAGTTAGCGCCATTTTGTATGATTAAACTGATATGTACCTGTCTCAGTAGAAGTCGACTGTTAGGTCTGAGTGTTTTACTTCCATTCACTGTACTAAAATTACACCAGACATTACATTTCTCTACACACTTTACAATAATCCCTGGAAAGATTCTTACCTTGTAGCCTGAATTCACAACCAGAACATGTCAAGTCATTGAGATATTTTCAGTTCTGCGGAAAGAGCACCTTCCTGATGACTAGCACTCTGTATATTCTTATGGGTGAAGTCTGATCTGGAATGTGAAGCTAACTGAAATCTAGATAAGCTTTGAAAAAACAGTATATCTAGCTTGCATCATAGTACACCCCTCAGGCTAAGTTCAGGTTTCAGCATGAGGCAGGCATCAACAGCCGAGTTGTAGGCTACAACCTGGGTCGTGTTCATTAGTTGACTCCGCAGCCAACAGTTTTTAAATGTTGCATAAACAGTTTGCTCCAAGCGCTGTACAACGTGACCTAAACGGTTTCTGTTGCCAAACGTTTTGCTACGGTGGGCACTAATGAACACACAGTCTTTCCACAATATTTATTTGTCTCTCTTTCACACAACATACCTTCCTGAGTGAAAAGCGTTAACAGTAGATTAGAAAGAGAAAATGTTGTTGCTTGTTGTGTTTTAAGCCTGTTTTGAGAAGACAAGTCCATAGACCTACGATACAGTACACTCTTAGAAAAAATAGTTCCAAAAGGGTCCTCTGGCTGTCCCCATAGGAGAACGCTTTTGGGTTCCAGATAGAACGCTTCTGGCTTCCATGTAGGACCCTCTGTGGAAAGGATTCTTCACACACACAACATTTTTAAAAAAATCACATAAAATCCCTATTATCAAAATAGTATGGTGCTTTTAAAACTCACATCACTGTGATTGATCCATTTGAAGAAAGAAGTTCAACAGGTTGAAACTGAGTGAAAAACATGGTTGTGGTGGATGTTGTATATTATGTTTACACATAGACTATATATGAGCCCAAACCCCCCAAAAAACAATGAATCAAATAATGATTGAACCATTATACAATACATGGCCTACTGCATATTACACACGGCAGAAAAACATTAAAAACAGAAAAAGGATTGAAGATGTCTTCGGTACATAATTGGTCTAGCCTTGACTCCACAATTAAACACATTCTAGTAATGTCCTTTGAGTGATGACTGTATTATTATACATACTGGATGGACTGGTTACCTTATGTTACACTCCACACTTCCTATCCATGAGTCTGGGAGAGAACGTATAGGCCTAGGCCATGCTGTTGGTTCATTGATTGTGCAGGGCAGCTTACAGAGTTAGCCTTCCGGTTTACAGAATTAGATTTTAATATAGTCTAGTAATAGGAAGAAAACAAATATGTTCATAATTAATAGGATGACATATTACTTTTAGCTACAGAATATCTCACCACCCGTGCGTTTCCATCTCCTCCCCTCTATCCTTCATTCATTTTTCGAGCGCGCAGAGAGAAGGGCTGTCAACAGTTTAGTGAAATATGTTTCCTTGTGAAAACATGTTACTATTGATGATCCAAAACAGATTCCACCTGGTTTCCCAAATGAAGCACTGGGTAGCTGCAGGAACAGGGTTGGAGAGCCCATGGCATACAGAGTTTGGGCGGAATATCACCTGTCGGGCAGCGAGAGGCTGCATGCTCCTCAAACAGTGGTGGGGTTTTGGAGTGAAATAACCAGAGTATACACAGCATATGATTGAAAAACTAAAAACCAACAGGCAGGAAAGCAGCCTCCATTCACTAGTCGAGCTGTTCCCTGACCCTGTTCATGCCCATTTGATAATCGGACATTATAAATCGAAACCAATTGTAAAATATTAAGGCCAGGCACTACAGGCAAAAATTGTGATTTTGCTTCCATCTGTCAATGTTCCGATTTTGGGATATTTTGGAACAATAACTTCCATACTTTCATAAAATGTACAACTACATCGGCAATAATGTATATAAATACTTGATTTGTATCATTTTCTCCCAACTCCGTCAACTACACCTAGCATAAATGTTGTTTTTGTTAGCATGTTTCATGTAGAACTCCAACTGCTATTTTTCAAACTCTCCATGTTGAATCATATATAATTCAACCGCTATTTTTCAAACTCTCCATGTTGAATCATATATAATTCAACAGCTATTTTTCAAACTCTCCATGTTGAATCATATATAATTCAACCGCTATTTTACAAACTCTCCATGTTGAATCATATATAATTCAACAGCTTGTTTACCGGAGCAGATCGTTACTAATCCATACATGGCGATATCCTTTGTGACGTTGTGCTGAAAGAGGAGGCATTTACTGACATCCGATTGGTTACTGACATTTAATGGCACTTTCCGGCAACCTGATTGGTTACTGACATTAAATGGCACTTTCCGGCAACCTGATTGGTTAAAAGGCCTCAAGTGCCGCACAGAGCTTCCTTGTTTGAAAATATCTCCCGCGAGGAATCCACGTAAAGAGAGACAAAATGAGAATATCTCGAAGAATATACCTACAGTATGTGAATAAAAAATAGGCGATCTCAGTTAGCCAATGCGAGAAAAGCAGTGAATGAAAGAAAACATGAGCCTGATCAGCCGATCCAGGCAGTGGCAGTACAGGTAGAGGAGGAAAAGGAGGAGGCCGGCAGCAGCGCGTCGAGACGCACATTAGTTGAGATGAAGATGACAGCTAGCAGCGATCAACCAGACAGACAGACAGACAGCCAACAGTGGCTTTTATTCCACATGTCACAAAGAAACCAACTTGTACATGATTTGATTTTCCCTAAGTGTCTAAACACTGGACTGAAAATCACCATAGACCCCCACCAACCAGGGATTCTGTAATTCTGTCATGATAGAATGTGCACCCTGTGAAGGTGATCGTGATGCATTTAGGAGGAGTGTTTCCACTTCCTCCAGGCTGCAGGAGGGCTCCAGGGCAGATGTGGCATTTTATATAAATGTGAGGATGGTTCTTCTAGCACACGAACTTGGACTTGGTTCTGCAGCTCTAAGGAAAATAAACAAAGTCCTAGGGATTCCTTCCTTGAGTCTCAGCTTGTCATGGTCGTCTAGGAGCGAAGGAGACCAAGGCGCAGCGTGTCCAAGAAACATGACTTTATTAATTAAAGTTTCGAACTACAAACAAAAAGACGACTCATGAAGTCCACGGTTACACTGACCGAAACGGAAACAAAAACCCACAACACCCAAAGGAAAACAAACAGATTAAATATGGCTCCCAATCAGAGATAACGAGCCGACAGCTGACACTCGTTACCTCCGATCGGGAGTCACATGACTACACAAGAACTAACCAAAACCACACACACCCAAATGAACACACCCCTATTCCCAACCTAACCAAAACAAACCCCAACAAAACGAATACACCCTGGCTCAAATACAAGTCCCCGGAGCCAGAGTGTGACAGTACCCCCTAAAGGCGCGGACTGCACCGGCGCCTCAACTAGGGCTAACCAAGGGAGGGCTGGGTGGGCATACCTCTTCGGCGGTGGTTCTGGCTCTGGTCGTGGTCCCCACCCCACCATAGTCACTACCCGCTTCCGTAGCCTCCTCCAACTGACCACCCTCCAACTTAACCCACCCGGATTAAGGGGCAGCACCGGACTAAGAGGCAGCACCGGACTAAGGGGCAGCACCGGACTAAGGGGGCAGCACCGGACTGAATGGCGGATCCTGGCTGGCTGGCGGATCCTGGCTGGCTGGCGGATCCTGGCTGGACGGCTCTGGCGGATCCCGGCTGGCTGGCGGATCCCGGCTGGGACGGCTCTGGCGGATCCCCGCTGGACGGCTTTCTGGCGGATCCCGGCTGGACGGCTCTGGCGGATCCCGGCTGGGACGGCTCTGGCGGATCCCGGCTGGACGGCTCTGGCGGATCCCGGCTGGACGGCTCTGGCGGATCCCGGCTGGACGGCTCATGGCTGGCTGACGGATCTGGCTGCTCATGGCTGGCTGACGGATCTGGCTGCTCAGCGGCTGGCTGACGGATCTGGCTGCTCATGGCTGGCTGACGGATCTGGCTGCTCATGCCTGGCTGACGGATCTGGCTGCTCATGGCTGGCTGACGGATCTGGCTGCTCATGGCTGGCTGACGGATCTGGCTGCTCATGGCTGGCTGACGGATCTGGCTGCTCATGGCTGGCTGAAGGCTCTGGCTGGTCCTGTCTGGCGGAAGGCTCTGGCTGATCCTGTCTGGCGGAAGGCTCTGGCTGCTCCTGTCTGGCGGAAGGCTTCGGCTGCTCCTGTCTGGCGGAAGGCTCTAGCGGCTCCGGTCTGGCGGACGGCTCTGAAGGCTCATGGCAGACGGGCGGCTTAGACGGCGTTGGGCAGACGGGCAGTTCAGGCGCCGTTGGGCAGACGGGCAGTTCAGGCGCCGTTGGGCAGACGGCAGACTCTGGCCGGCCGAGACGCACTATAGGCCTGGTGCGTGGTGCCGGAACTGGTGGTCCCGGGTTGAGGACACGCATCTCAGGGCTAGTGCGGGGAGAAGGAACAGGGCATGCTGGACCCTGGGGACGCACATAAGGCCTAGTGCGTGGTGCCGGAACTGGTGGTCCCGGGCTGAGGACACGCATCTCAGGGCTAGTGCGGGGAGTAGCAACAGGGCATGCTGGACCCTGGGGACGCACATAAGGCCTAGTGCGTGGTGCCGGAACTGGTGGTCCCGGGCTGAGGACACGCATCTCAGGGCTAGTGCGGGGAGTAGCAACAGGGCATGCTGGACCCTGGGGGACGCACATAAGGCCTAGTGCGTGGTGCCGGAACTGGTGGTCCCGGGCTGAGGACACGCATCTCAGGGCTAGTGCGGGGAGCAGCAACAGGACGCACAGGACTCTGGGGACACACAGGAGGCTTGGTGCGTGGTGTAGGCACTGGTGGTACTGGGCTGGAGCGGGGAGGTGGCGCCGGAAATACCGGACCGTGCAGGCGTACTGGCTCCCTTGAGCACTGAGCCTGCCCAACCTTACCTGGTTGTATGCTCCCCGTCGCCCGACCAGTACGGGAAGGAGGAATAACCCGCACCGGGCTATGTAGGCGAACCGGGGACACCATGCTTAAGGCTGGTGCCATGTAAGCCGGCCCGAGGAGACGCACTGGTGGCCTGATGCGTTGGGCCGGCTTCATGACATCCGGCTCAACGCTCAATCTAGCCCGGCCGATACGTGGAGCTGGAATGTACCGAACCGGGCTATGCACGCGTACAGGAGACACCATGCGCTCTACTGCGTAACACGGTGTCTGCCCGTACTCTCGCTCTCCACGGTAAGTACAGGGAGTAGGCGCAGGTCTCCTACCTGACCTCGCCACACTCCCTTTAAGGCCCCCCCCAAGAAATTTTTGGCTAGTGCTCACGGGCTTCCAGCCTTGCCTCCGTGCTGCCTCCTCATATTGCCTCCTCTCGGTTTTAGCTGCCTCCAGCTCTTCACGAGGACGGCGATATTCTCCCGGTTGTGCCCAAGGACCCTTTCCATCCAGTATCTCCTCCCATGTCCATGAATCCTTTGTAGGTGGATCCTGTTGCCGCTTGACACGCCGCTTGGTCCTAGATTGGTGGGGGTTTTTCTGTCATGGTCGTCTAGGGAGCGAAGGAGACCAAGGCGCAGCGTGTCCAAGAAACATGACTTTATTAATTAAAGTTTCGAACTACAAACAAAAAACTGACTCATGAAGTCCACGGTTACACTGACCGAAACGGAAACAAAAACCCACAACACCCAAAGGAAAACAAACAGATTAAATATGGCTCCCAATCAGAGATAACGAGCCGACAGCTGACACTCGCTACCCCTCCGATTGGGAGTCACATGACTACACAAGAACTAACCAAAACCACACACACCCAAATGAACACACCCTATTCCCAACCTAACCAAAACAAACCCCAACAAAACGAATACACCCTGGCTCAAATACAAGTCCCGGAGCCAGAGTGTGACACAGCTCATATCAGAGACATGACAGGAGAGTGACAGGTCAATAAAAAGGGAGAGTAGCCCATTATTGTCAGGTGACTTGCTGTGGATAAATAATATTTAGTAGCCAACTGTGATTACTGAGAAATTAGCTTTACATAAAGTAAATGCATGCTGATATGCTAATATGTACACAGGGTAACATGCTGATATGCTAATATGTACATAGGGTAACATGCTGATATGCTAATATGTACATAGGGTAACATGCTGATATGCTAATATGTACATAGGGCAACATGCTGATATGCTAATATGCACATAGGGTAACATGCTGATATGCTAATATGTACATAGGGTAACATGCTGATATGCTAATATGTACATAGGGTAACATGCTGATATGCTAATATGCACATAGGGTAACATGCTGATATGCTAATATGTACATAGGGTAACATGCTGATATGCTAATATGTACATAGGGTAACATGCTGATATTTAGTCCTGCAGTTATGACTGTAATGTCGACAGACATCATAATAAATACTTTTTCCCCCCACTTTAGTAGCAGAGATTCAGAGAGGGCAACAGCCAATGGGGAGTGCTAATTAGAATATGCAGATATAGACCCAGACATGGCAGAGTTGCTGAAGGAGGATGAGGATGCCATCATAGACATTCATGGATCCTTTGATGGCTCTTGGCACAAGAGAGGATTCACTTCCAACTACGGGATAGGTGTGTACATTGGTGCTGGTACCAGCCAGCCCTAGAAAATGGTGAAGATCCACCCAGTCGCAAAAAACATGGAGGCCATACATTCTTTAATTGAGAGGATGCACAGAAAATGGTACCTGTATATCACAGGATGTCAAATGATAACGTCCTCAAAAGAATGTAGCACGGAGGAACCCAGAATGCAAATGAATGTCTGAACTCTAATATGGTCGTGACGCCCCAAAACTGTCTTCTTGGGCAAAAGCCTCATTGCCAGTATGGCAGTAGCCACGTTCAATGAGGGAGCCACTGCTATATCAAATGTGATGGACTAATTGTGTATTGGCAGCACTTTGGTGACACTGGAAGCAATCAGAGAGGAGTTGTGAGAGCTGATGCTGCTTCAATGGAGTGTGACAAGGGGAGGCAAAGGTCACATGACACAGTCAAGAAAGTAAAGCAGCACCAGCAACAACTCAAAGAGGGCCGTACATATGGGGCAGGCATAGCTGATTACTGTTTTGCACATTTCAACAGCCATACAAAAGCCTTGGATGTGACAAATTGAGCAAAGTGATATGAGAATTTGGCCAAAACTGCATATTTGCCCACAGACCAGTATTCAAAGCATATGCTCTATAGCTTGAAACACATGTATTAAACGTGCTGATGTATTTGTAAAAGGTATATTTTATGTTTATCTGTCAGTTTAGAAGTGATATATGAAAAAGAGATTCATTTAATGTGACGTAAATGGTCATATTTATGGAAAGTACATTTTAATTGTAGTCTGTGGTGTTTGGCATTACAGGTGTTCTCAATTGCTAAAACACAATTTCTGAAACCTTGCTCCATTTCCTGAAAACATTAAACACAAAACCTCATCTTCAAGCACTATTTACAAAACCTCTGACTCCACTCGCAAAATGAAACATTCGCCCTCAAAACAGTTTTTACCTGTGTTCAAAATCAAACACTGCTCTCAAATCATAAACAAAGTGATCAAAATGATAAACACTCTCAAGCAGTCAGTAAACAATACACAGAAAAATAGAAAACACATTGTTCAAAACATACAGTTCTCAGGGAGAAGTACATTTTTAATCTCAAAACAAATTTCACATTTTTCCGTCATTGTCTTTTGATGAACGAAAACATGTTCTATCATAGTAGCTCAAAATTGATCAGAAATTATTACTCTGCTTTGCTCTTTGCAATTTAGTTTTTTGTTCTTCCTCCTCCTTGTACCCCTATTTTTACAGTACTGTACCCTGCATCTCACAAACTGGTCCTTTGTCTCTGTGATACTGTAATTCTTGTTCTGTGTTGATATGAACCTGCAACCAGTCCAAATCTATTGAGCAGTCAGTACTGTTAACAAATGGAAAGCCCAATGTTCAGGGCCATACAATTTGTCCATTGTACAGTATACAGCCTACAATGCACTGTACTACAGTATACGATACTAAAAGGGACAAAAATCAAAGGAGTAAACATGTGATCAATGTGCTTCTTCTTGTCTTTGGGCTGGGTCAGGCCAGAGCACTTCGTCCACATCACAAGCAATATTGTCCCTCCTGAGGCAACGGGGGAAGAAGCCTCTTGTGTGCCGTATCCAGCCCTGACATGATTCCTCACCTATATCACCACAGGCTAAATCCATGGCTTGCAGCAGATTTCCTCTGGTGTAGGGTTGTCTTTCATACACTTTCCATCTCCAAGAGGAGAAAAACTCCTCAATCGGATTCAGGAAAGGCGAGTATGGAGGGAGGTACAAGTTCATAAACTGCCCGTTGATGTTAAACCATTCCCTTACCTGAGCAGCTCGGTGGAAACTGACATTGTCCCACACTATCACATAGGTGGGAATGGGATTCTCATTTAGCTCTTGACCCTGCTGCTCTTGAACCTGCTGCTCAAATAAAATATATCTTAGATTGGCAATAGATCTTAGAAGGTGCCGGGTGTTATATGGCCCGAGTGTAACATGGTGATGTAGAACGCCATGGTTGCCGATAGCAACACAGATTGTGACATCGCCACCTCGTTGACCAGGGACTTCAACAACGGCCCGCTGTCCAATCATGTTTCGGGCCTCTCCCTTCTCCTCTTTGTTACATTGAAGCCTTGATTCATCAACAAAGATGAACTCATGGGGTCTGTCCAAGGATTCCAAGTCAAATATTGTCTGTGTAGAAATACAATATACTGTATGTAGGATTTTGTAAGTGGTCCAGAGACAGTGCTATACTGTAGAGTACAATTAGGCCTACTGTATGCACTTCTGATTCACATACATTGGATGTACTGAAGAGTAATGTCATTCACATAGTATGTATTAGTACTGTAGACAATCTGGATTACAGTAAATGTTTCTGAATGTCCACTTACTGGCACATACTGAGCTCGCAGTTCTTTCACCCTTGGTGAGTTGCGCTCAAAAGGTACTCTGTATACTGTATACTTGTTTCATTCGCATCCTGTTACGACGGAGGACACGGTCAATTGTGGAAACGCTCACACTGTCGATTCCCTGGAAGTGTGTGTTGTCTTGTATCACTCGTTCTTGGATTTCACTGAGTCGTATTGCATTATCTTGAAGGACCATGCCAACTATAACGGCCTCTTGCTCCCCAGTGAATATAGCTGTCCTTCCACCTGCATGTGGCAGCCTTGCAATTCTACAAAAAGTAGTTGTGCAGTTACAAAACATATTCATGCAGAACAATACATACAGTGATTCACTTTACAAACGTCTATTGAAACAGCTGCATATAGTGTAGTACAGTAAATTTGCAATTACAAAAATACAGTAGTACACTGTACCTGTTCTCTTCTCTGAATGTCCTTACTATGGTGGACACAGAAAATCGGCTCAAATTGGGTTGCACTCTAAGTCCTGCTTCCCTCATTGTCAGTCCATGGACAAGAACATGGTCCATGACTGTTGCTCGAATTTCATCAGATATTTCCACTCTTTGTCTTCCTCTTCCTCTTCGTCCTCCTCTTCCTCTTTCTTGCCCTCCTCCTCCTCCTCCTCCTCCTCGTCGCCCACCTGGCATACGCACTCGTCCTCGTCCTCTCACATTGTTTCTTCTATCCATTATCAGACTTTCTCCTTCCCACCTTCAACAACCTGTTTGCTCTCTGAACTGCCTTATATTGGTTGTGTCGCATCATTTGAAACAGGTTAAATCCATTTTGAGTGGTTGTGTTCAATCAATGACATGTGTTCTCTATTTGTATTTGATTGTTGCCACTTGTGTTTACCAGTATGGATGACATGTGCATTAGAGTGCAGAATGTGTTTTGGAGAATGAGAATGTGTTTAGAGTTTTGCTGAAAAGTCTAAGTGAGATCTGCATATTGTGTTTTACCATGTGAAATGGTTTAAGGTATTGACAACAGACTGTATAATTAGCTAAATGAGTCCAGGCAACTGAGAACTTTGTTCAGCCAATGGGTTTTAGTGTTTTAGCAATTGAGAAAAACTGTAATGCCACAGGGGGGCAACAGTGTCCAACTGATCAGGAAACCCAGTTGGCAGGACGTTAATGCCACAGGGGGACAACAGTGTCCAACTGATCAGGGAAACCCAGTTGGCAGGACGTTAATGTCACAGGGGGACAACAGTGTCCAACTGATCAGGGAAACCCAGTTGGCAGGACGTTAATGCCACGGGGGGCAACAGTGTCCAACTGATCAGGGAAACCCAGTTGGCAGGACGTTAATGCCACGGGGGACAACAGTGTCCAACTGATCAGGGAAACCCAGTTGGCAGGACGTTAATGCCCTGGCATTTGCTGCCCAGTAATAATGCTTAAAGATGGGGGAGGCCTAAGACGCCACTTTCCTTGGGCTTTTGCAAGTGGGCTTTACGAATACGATGGTTTTTGTAACCCCAGACAAATGACAAGATTGCCGAGTCCAAAGTCTTAAAAAATGATGAGGTAAGACAAATAGGAAGATTCTGGCAAAGATAAAGTGTAACAAAGTGAAAATGTAAAGTTTCCATCAACCTGGGTGCGATGTAGACGTCAAAGAACGGCGCAGTTCCTGGTAGAGTAGTGGGTGAAACCATTCACTTCAGGAAAAGGGGTGATGTAAATAAAGTTTCCTTTAATTTTGTGTTACTGAATTCATAAAAATATTTGCTGCCATTGTAGTAAGGTTGGTAATACGAGAGGTCTTCGGACTTAGCATTTTTTGTACTATTTTCTTTTGAAAGAACAACTAGTGGGTTTGGAGTGCTTCTCCCCTATTTGGGAAGTTGGTCTGCCCGCTCCTCAGTCTGAGAGAGATATTCTGAGAGCAGGTTCGTGTTCCTCTGGATATAAAAACGGTTTAAAGCTGTATAACATAAGTGTTGTTGGAAAACTGGTTCATATATCCTAAAGTCAATAGCAAATGGGGCTATGTATATATTTATTTTGCCGTTAATGTATTGAAGACCTATTTCATGCAGGTGAACCAAGTTTTTGCTGGCTTAGCTAGCCATGTTAATGATGAGCTAACTAGCACTGTTGGTCACTGCACTACAACGTCACGCTAGCTATTGCAAGCAGGTGACTTATTGAAACTAAGTGAATGTTTATTTTCTTACTACCTTAAAAGGTTTATATAAAAGGGTTGTACTTGTGCTCTGTATTTATGGATTAATATTACTTCACATTGAGGGTATGTATCACTACTGTTGCTCCTATCTAAAATATATATTGTGTCCTACCTAACCAGTGAACGTGAGGCTGTGACCGTCCTGTCAATGCCTGTCATCACTGTTTGATATATTTTACTGCAGGTATGCTTTTCTATATTTTTGTTATTTTCTAAACACAACGCATGTATACTATACGATCACTTTGTGGATTCAGTCTGAGAGAGATATTCTGAGAGCAGTGAACGTGTGGATGTGACCGTCCTGTCAATGCCTGTCATCACTGTTTGATATATTTTACTGCAGATAAAACCCGAGTCAACCTGAAGTGTGGGTGTCCGTGTGCCTTTCTTCTGGGGGGATATGTGAAGTTGGTTACAAAAGGAACCTGGGAAGAGAAACCATTTTTATGGCATTAATGCGCCCTATCATAGAAAGAGGCAATATTCCCCAGCTCTCTATGTTTTGTTTTAGCTTTGCAACCAGATCACTGTAGTTAAGCTTGAAGATAAACTTTGGGTTTCTAGGTATGTTTAGACCCAGGTAAGTTAAGTGATCATGCACCACTTTAAATGGTATCCTCTCTAGCTCACTTGTTGTACAATTATCTGAGATACACATGAGGTCACTTTTTCCCCAATTTATTGAATTTCCAGATAGTTTGCCAAATGAATTGATTAAGTCTAGTAGGTTAGGGACAGAGGCTACTGGGTCTGAGAGGTATAAAAGCACATCGTCTGCATATATAACGAAATGATGCTTTCTATGTTTCCTACTTTAAGACCTTGGATATTAGGATGATCCCTTATTTGTATCGCCAAGGGTTCAAGGGAGACAGCGAAGAGCAGAGGACTGAGTGGGCAACCCTGCTGGACAGATCTAGGTAGTTCAAAGGGACTGGATTTGTCTCTGTTGGTCAGAATAGAGGATGTTGGGCAGGCGATCTCCTCCAGTCACATGCCATTCCCTTTTGTTTATGGCAGACTCATATGAAATAATATGACCTCTCATAACCACTTGAAAAGGTTCCTATAGTGTAGAATCAGATACCACTCCTGTGTCATTAGTCTTTGGCTTGGATGCATATTTGATGTGGTTGAAATACTGTCATCTTTTATGATGCTGATAAAGACAGGGGCCGTCTGTTAAGGTGCTAACTGCAGAGTGTAGCTACAGGTTATACACTGAGTGGACTAAATATTCACAACACTGTTATGACCAGTTTCTCTGGTATCTCGTATTTGAGGATGTAAGAGAGTAGTCGACCACTTAGATGGAGAGTTGATTCATTGTTATTTAATGGTTACAGTACTGGATTCAATGACAAGCGGTACAGGCGTAGCCTCTTGTCATCTGAATGACTTCCATAGAAAACCTCTCAGTTTATATAATGCTCTCCGAGCTACTTCCATCCCACAGTCTCCTACAATAGGATCCCCGTACATAATATCGTGTGGCACCCTAGCCAGGCCATTCCATCACGTACTCTTTCTAAGATTAGCAATAGTGGCCCCTAATCTATCTTGGCACGCCGACCTTCTGGCCCCCCATCCGTGACCGACACAACACATGGCGTGTCCTTCTCCTCTCTCTCACCTACAGCTGATGACTTTAAAGACATTCATAAATGCTATATCAAAAGACGTTATATCAAACACCTTCCTAATATTGAGTTACCTCCCCACTTTTGCCCTCAGAACAGCCTCAATTCGTCGGGGCATGGACTCTACAAGATGTTGAAAGCGTTCCACAGGGATGCTGGCCCATGTTGACGCCAATTCTTCCCACAGTTGTGTCAAGTTGGCTGGATGTCCTTTGTGTGGTGTAACATGAGCGTGAAAAACCCAGCAGCGTTGCAGTTCTTGACACAAACCGGTGTGCCTGGCATCTACTACCATACCCTATTCAAAGGGACTTAAATATTTTGTCTTGCCCATTCACCCTCTGAATGGCATACACACACAATCCATGTCTCAATTGTCTCCAGGCTTCAACATCCTTCTTTAACCTGTCCCGTCCCCTTCATCTACAAGTGACATCAATAAGGGATCATAGCTTTCACCTGGATTCACCTGCTCCGTCTGTCATGGAAAGAGCAGGTGTCCTTAATGTTTTGTCCACTTAGTGTAAATTGCACAATCATGATACATTTATGGATTTTTCTTATGTAGTCTATTGTTTTCTCTGTATTGAACCTGCCTGCCACCCACCCGCCTGGGGACTGTGGGTTATGAGACAACCCCCGCATCACTAGCTTGCATGTTCTGCAGCCTTGTAGAGATAGGGAGGGGATGACTGGGAGGCAGGTTGGCATTTATTGTCATGAATCTTGCCCTGGAGGCAGTTCTGCAAAGTGGTCACTAGCTGGCACAGGCATAAAGTAATAATGTCTGATTTTAATGCTAACCTTAACCTCACTGCTAATCTTTACCTTAAATTAAGACCATAAAACAAAATTATTTTCCACAAATGTTTACGATATAGCCAATTTTGACTTTGCAGCTGGAATATCTAGAGGAAATTGCGCAGTTCTGCCTCCAGGGCAAGATTGATGACAAAAGTCAACCTGCGACTGGGAGAGGACAATGTAAAATCGATAATGAAATTGTTTTCACAATTAACGTGCTTTTTCTTGTTTAAAGTATGTTTTATTATGAAAAGTACAATATATCCATGTACAATAGTACAATTATGGAGCATATGTCCATATACAATTTGTTTTTCAACATAAAATATATGCAACAAATTATCACATTGGTATTTTAACAGTGTTATTGTAAGAGTTTCAATGTTTAAACAGAGGATACATCTACAACTTATCCAGAATCAGTGTGTGTGTGTGTGTGTGTGTGTCCAGTGTGTGTTTGTGTCCGGTGTGTGTGTGTATGTCTGGTGTGTGTGTGTGTCCGGTGTATGTGTGTGCAGTGTGTGTTTGTGTCCGGTGTGTGTATGTGTGTCCAGTGTGAGTGTGTGTGTGTATCCAGTGTGTGTGTGTGTGTCCTGTGTGTGTGTCCAGTGTGTGTGTATCCAGTGTGTGTGTCCAGTGTGTGTGTGTGTGTGTCCAGAGGGTGTTTGTGTCCGGTGTGTGTGAGTGTCCGGTGTGTGTGTGTGTGTCTGGTGTGTGTTTGTGTCAGGTGTGTGTGTGTGTGTGTGTCCAGTGTGTGTGTGTCCTGTGTGTGTGTCCAGTGTGTGTATGTGTGTTTGTGCAGTGTGTGTGTGTGTCCAGTGTGTGTTTGTGTGTGTGTGTTTGTGCAGTGTGTGTGTGTGTGTGTGTCCCTGGTGTGTGTGTGTGTCCGGTGTGTGTGTGTCCAGTGTGTGTGTGTGTGTGTTTGTGTCCAGTGTGAGTGTGTGTGTCCAGTGTTTGTGTGTCCAGCATGTGTGTGTGTCCGGTGTGTGTGTCCTGTGTGTGTTGGTGTGTGTGTGTGTGTGTGTCCAGTATTTGTGTGTCCAGCATGTGTGTGTGTCCAGTGTGTGTGTGTCCAGTGTGTATGTGTGTGTCCAGTGTGAGTGTGTGTGTCCAGTGTGTGTGTGTGTGTCCAGCATGTGTGTGTGTCCGGTGTGTGTGTCCTGTGTGTGTTGGTGTTTGTGTGTGTGTGTCCAGTGTGTGTGTGTGTGTGTGTGTGTGTGTCCAGTGTGTGTTTGTGTCCGGTGTGTGTGTGTGTCCAGTGTGTGTGTGTGTCCAGTGTGTGTGTGTGTGTGTCCAGTGTGTGTGTGTGTGTCCAGTGTGTGTGTGTGTGTCCAGTGTGAGTGAGTGTGTGTGTGTGTGTCCAGTGTGTGCGTGTGTGTGTGTTTGTGCAGTGTGTGTGTGTCCGTCCAGTGTGTGTGTTTCCTGTGTGTGTGTCCAGTGTGTGTGGCCAGTGTGTGTGTGTGTGTGTGTGTGTGTTTGTGCAGTGTGTGTGTGTGTGTGTGTCCAGTGTGTGTCCAGTGTGTGTGTGTGTGTGTGTGTCCATTGTGTGTGTGTGATGTGTGTCCTTTGTGTGTATGTGTCCGATGTGTGTGTGTGTGTGCCCAGTGTGTATGTGTACCCAGTGTGTGTGTCCAGTGTGTGTTTGTGTCCGGTGTGTGTGTGTGTGTGTCTGGTGTGTGTGTGTGTCCGTTGTGTGTGTGTGTGTCCAGTGTGTGTGTGTGTGTGTCCAGTGTGTGTGTGTGTGTGTGTGTCCAGTGTGTGTGTGTCCAGTGTGTGTTTGTGTGTGTCCAGTGTGAGTGTCCAGTGTGTGTGTGTGTGTGTGTGTGTGTCCTGTGTGTGTGTCCAGTGTGTGTGTGTGTATGTGTTTGTGCAGTGTGTGTGTGTGTGTCCAGTGTGTGTTTGTGTGTGTGTGTTTGTGCAGTGTGTGTGTGTGTGTGTGTCCGGTGTGTGTGTGTCCCCGGTGTGTGTGTGTCCAGTGTGTGTGTGTGTGTGTTCAGTGTGTGTGTCCAGTGTTTGTGTGTGTGTGTCCAGTGTGTGTGTGTGTGTGTCCAGTGTGTGTTTGTGTCCGGTGTGTGTGTGTGTCCAGTGTGTGTGTGTGTGTCCGGTGTGAGTGTGTGTGCGTGTGTGTCCAGTGTGTGTGTGTGTCCAGTGTGAGTGTGTGTGTGTGTGTGTCCAGTGTGTGTGTGTGTGTGTGTGTGTGTGTGTGTGTGTGTGTGTGTGTGTGTGTGTGTGTTTTTGCAGTGTGTGTGTGTGTGTGTCCAGTGTGTGTGTTTCCTGTGTGTGTCCAGTGTTTTTGGCCAGTGTGTGTGTGTGTATCTGTCCAGTGTGTGTGTCCAGTGTGTTCAGTGTGTGTGTGTGTGTGTGTGTCAGTGTTACCATGGTTATTATTTACAGGGACACTGAGGAGTCAACATCAACCCCAAACCCTGGATAGAGGGGCTCAGTGAATGTGGAGTGGAATGTGTTCAGGTGGGTCAGTGTGTCAGAGGAGACTCTGTAGAAGGACAGAGTGCCGGCTGGCCAGTCCAGATACACTCCTACTCTGTGGGGGCTGGAGGGGCGGACGTCTATGGTAGTGGACTTATTATTGTGCCAGGCAGAGTAACTGTTGTCAGAGCAGAACAGACTCCAGGACTTGTCATTGGCTCCAATTACACAGTAATTAACCCTTCCTCTCCTGCTGATTCCTTTATATGTCACTCCTATACCAGCCCCTTTCCCACTCCTCTCTACCTCCCAGTAACAGCGCCCAGTCAGACCCTCTCTACACAGCACCTGTCCACGGTCCTCAAATCTCTCTGGGTGATAAGGATACGGCTGCTCCTCTCTCCCCCATGTCACCTTTCTGTTCTCCTCAGACAGAGAGAGGAATCTGTTTACTGTGTTTAGGTCCAGTGTGAGATCACAGACATCTGATGGATGAAACCAGACACAATATTAGAAATCATCATCATTCACATTAGAACGTTAACTCACTTTTCACTAATTCATTTCATGTAGATGTTTCTAGGTATCAAAAGGAGAAGTTAAGGTAACTTGAGACTTGTTGAATGATCATATGTTATACTGTATGGTATTATAAAACACACTTATTCCCATTAATTACACACACACACACACACACACAAACACACACACACACCGGACACACACACACACACACACACACACTGGGGACACACACACACACACACACACACTGGACACACACACAGACATACACACTGGACACACACACACACACACACACACACACACAGGACACACACACACACACAGGACACACACACACACACACACACAGGACACACACACACAAACACACTGGACACACACACACACACACACACACACTGGACACACACACACACACACACACACAAACACACTGGACACACACACACACACACTGGACACACACACACACACTAACACACACACACACACACAAACACACACACTGGACACACACACACACACACACAAACACACACGCTGGACAATCACACACACTCACACACACACACACACACACACACACACACACACACAGTCTTTATATAACTTAGTCCAAGTGGTGGTCAGAATGTTTGTCTTAACTAGCCTGATAACTCCAACATGTCTGATATGAACATTGACATAAACCCTCTAAATACTTGAGTTTCTTCAGTCTGCAATGTGGATCCTCCAGTCCAGCAGAGAGCAGTCTGACTCCTGAGTCTCCTGGGTGATTGTAGCTCAGGTCCAGCTCTCTCAGGTGTGAGGGGTTTGACTTCAGAGCTGATACCAGAGAAGCACAGCCTTCCTCTGTGACTAGACAGCCTGACAGCCTGCAAAGAGTCAAATCATATTAAAACCACACTGCTTTTCTTTGGTGGTCAAAATAGTGGCAGTATATTTTTTCAACATATTAAGATACATCAGTGTCTTGAAACCTGACATATCTATTCATAAATTAATGTATTATTATTAGAAATTATCATAATATTGCTTGTAGAGAGAAACATGTATAGTCCAAATATTTGAGTAGACTGACCAGAGCAGTTTAAAAAGCAGTGTCAGTCAAAAGACAGACAGTGAGGTATCAGATTTAGATTGTATTGAGTATACAGTCCACACCATATCAATTTTGACAGTGAAGCTAACATTTTAAATGTGGCTCTATACTCCAGCATTTTGGATTTCAGATGAAATGTTTAATATGAGGTGACAGTATATAATGTCACCTTTTATTTGAGGGTATTTGAATACATATCTGTTTCACCGTTTAGAAATGAAAGCACTTTATGTATCTAGTCCCCCTATTTGAAGAAGTCAAAAGTAATCTGACCAATTCACTTACAGTGTATTAAAGTAGTCAAAAGTTTAGTATTTGGTTGTAAACTCGTTGGTTGCATTTGCAGTTTGTTTTGGTTGTGTTTTGGGTTATGTTTTGCATTTAGTAACTAAATGGTGGATGATGACTGGATTAATCTTCTGTCTAAGTGAGTAGATAACATGTTTCTAAACACTACTAAATTAATCATCAGGTTAATCATGATGCCATGATGAAGAAAAATCATGAATGAATCATGAATAATAATGAGTGAGAAAGTTACAGAGGCTACAACAAAACATGCTAACCTCTCACCATTACCAATAACAGAGGGGGTATGATCCTTGTTCCTCTGTAACTTTCTCATTCATCATCATTCACGATTAATTCATGATTATTCATAATCATGGTAGCATCCACATGAATGTAGAAGTGTTCAGAAACATCTTCTATTCTTACTGACAATACAAGTGAAGTGACTCCAAAATGACAGGACATTATTCACCGTTCAGTTTCTATTGGGAAAAACATCATCCAAAACAAAACCAAGACAAACTGCAAATGCATTAAACCAGTTTGTAGAATCACAAGCTTGATGTTATCACTGCAGGTAAGGAATATGGGACCAAATACTAATCTTATGACTACTTTAATACATTATAAGTGAATATGTCCAAATTATTATGACTTTTTCAAATGGGAGAACTAGATACATAAAGTGCTTTCATTTCTAAACAGTAACACAGATATGTATGAAAATATCCTCAAATAAAAGGTGACATTATATACTGTCACTTAATATGAAACATTATATCTCAAATCCAAAATGCTGGAGCACAGCGCCAAATTTAAAACTGTAAGCTTCACTGTCCAAACACATATGGTGTGGACTATGTGTGCCTGGTAAACACATGTGGATCTGGTGAACAGTTCTCACTTGTTGACCAACTACAGGAATACTGACCTCAGAGTCTCCAGTTTACAGTGGGGATTCCCCAGTCCAGCAGAGAGCAGCTTCACTCCTGAATCCTTCAGGTCATTGTTACTCAGATCCAGCTCTCTCAGGTGTGAGGGGTTTGACTTCAGAGCTGAGACCAGAGAAGCACAGCCTTTCTCTGTGACTCCACAGCCTGACAGCCTGACAAAGAGATCATCATGATTTCACAAACTGTTAATTTAACACCAGTAGTGTAGAAGGACAATGGCAGATGCATTTGGTTTATTCTCCCAAACAACATATAGATTCATATTCCGTCTCCTAGAATGGTATGGTCATATTGTTATACTAATGTGAATGTCAATGCATTGATTCAATATGTTTTTCAATAATACATACATTTCTCTAAACTGAATATTTCTTCCTGATGATTAGTACTTAAATGTCATTTTATGTACTCACAGAGCAGCTCTGGAGGCTTTGACCACTGGCAGCAGCTTCAGAAGACCTTCCTCTGATCTGGAGTATTTCTTCAGGTCAAACACATCCAGCTCCTTTTCTGAAGTCAGCAACACAAAGACCAGAGCTGACCACTGTGCAGGTGACAGTTCTTCTTCTGAGAGACTTCCTGATCTCAGGTAGCTTTGGATCTCCTCCACTAGAGAATGGTCATTCAGTTCATTCAGACAGTGGAACAGATTGATGCACCTCTCTGGAGAGGGATTCTCCCTGATCTTCTCCTTGATGTACTTGACTGTTTCTTCATGGCTCTGTGAGCTGCTTCTTGTCTTTGTCAGTAGAGTTCGTAAGTGCTTCTGATTGGACTCCAGTGAGAGGCCCAGAAGGAAGCGGAGGAAAAGGTCCAGGTTTCCCATCTCACTTTGTAAGGCTTTATCCACAGCACTCTTGTAGACAGTAACTTTACGCTTCTGTCTGATCCTCACAGAAAAGTTGCTGGACGTTGATTGAGGTTTGGCCAATAGATTCTCATTGTTGTTGATGAATGAGAGGAACACATATACAGCAGCCAGAAACTCCTGAATGCTCAGATGCACGAAGCAGTACACCTTGTCCTGGTACAGGCCACATTCCTCTTTAAAGAGCTGTGTGCACAATCCTGAGTAGACTGAGGCTTCATTGACACCAATGCCAGCCTCTTTCAGGTCCTCTTCATAGAAAATCAGATTGCCCTCAACAAGCTGTTGAAAAGCCAGTTTTCCCAGTGACAGAATGCTCTCTTTATTCCAGTGTGGACCTGTCTCTTCTTTCCCAAGATACTTTTCATTCATCTGTTTGGTATGAAACTCCACAAGGTGTGAGTACATCTCAGTCAGAGTCTTGGGCATCTCTTCTGTCTTGTCTGTACTCAACATGTGTTCAAGGACTGTTGCAGAAATCCAACAGAAGACTGGAATGTGGCACATGATGTGGAGGCTCCTTGATGTCTTTATGTGTGAGATGATTCTGCTGGCCAGGTCCTGATCACTGAATCTCTTCCTTAAGTACTCCTCCTTCTGTGGGTCATTGAAACCTCGTACCTCTGTCACCTGGTCAACATACCCTGAAGGGATCTTATTGGCTGCTGCAGGTCGGGTAGTTATCCAGAGGAGAGCAGAGGGAAGCAGATTTCCCTTGATGAGGTTTGTCAGCAGAACATCCACTGAGGTTGACTCTGTGACGTCACAACAGATCTTGTTCTTCTGGAAGTCTAGGGGCAGTCGGCACTCATCCAGACCATCAAAGATGAACAGAACTTTGTACTTGTCGTAGTTGGAGATTCTTGATTCTTTGGTTTCCTTTGAGAAGTGATTGAGAAGTTCGATCAAAGTGTGTTTATCCCTGTTCATCAAATTCAGCTCCCGAAAAGGGAATGAAAATACCAATTGGACATCCTGATTTGCTTTTCCTTCAGCCCAGTCCAGAATGAACTTCTGCACAGAGACTGTTTTTCCAATGCCAGCGACTCCCTTTGTCAGCACAGTTCTGATAAGTTTGTCTTGTCCAGTTAAGGGTTTGAAGATGTCGTTACATTTGATTGCAGTCTCTGGTCTTGCTTGTTTCCTGGTTGTTGTCTCAATCTGTCTCAGCTCATGTTCATTATTGACCTCTCCTGTTCCACCCTCTGTGATGTAGAGCTCTGTGTAGATCTTATTGAGAAGTGTTGGGTTTCCTTGTTTAGCGATCCCCTCAAATACACATTGAAACTTCTTCTTTAGATTAGATTTGAGTTCACGTTGGCAAGTCACAGCAAGCTCATCTGAATGAAGAAATAACACAGAGGATATTAATATTACGTCTGTTTTAATGCCTACAGTATTGTAAGACTGTTATAAATTTTTAATTATAATCATTTATTCTCTTAACTGTCTGTATAAATCTGTAAATGTTTTCATAATGCATTACAGACTGGAGTGACTGATTTATATCATTATTGGTATTATTGATGGTATTATTAATGTTCCCCCCCCTCTCTCTTCTCTCTCTCTCTCTCTCTCTCTCTCTCTCTCTCTCTCTCTCTTCCAAAACAACACATCCCTGCTGCTACTTGATGAGGTCACTAGATGTTGTCTTAAGGCTGCTACAATATCACTGAGTTACACAGCTACTTTAGCTGTACTTTAGCTACAGCTTTTAAATGTTCTAAAACAGCATTCAACATGAGACAGACAGCTCTTACTTTTCTCCAGTGTGTCAGCAAGCTCCTTCTGGTTCATTTTCCTCAGGACGTGCAGAGTGATCTTCAGAGCCCCCTCTCTGGCACTGCTCTCCTGCTTCTCATCTTCAGCATCCACCACTTCCTTATCCTGCTTCTGACTCTCAAAGCCTTCTGGGAGTTCTGGACTAAGAATCCTCTTGAACATCTTCAGCTCGTTCTTCACAAATGTCATAATATTCTCTTCAAGCAACTGAAATAAATCAAGTAAATAAGTTAAGCAAGAGACTAAATGCTTTCTCATTGACACATTAATGAATGATTGACAGATCAACTTAACTTGAGGTAAACAAAAACAAATGTACATAACAGGACCACTGAATATGGAGGCCAGGTCTGTTTGATGACTCTGGGAAGACTGACCACTGAGAATCTCTGACTCTGATCTCTCCTGTTGGTTTCTGTGGACAAAACATGAGATTACATCTCCTCATCCAGGGAGAGCGCACATACACACACACACACACACACACACACACACACACACACACACACACACACACACACACACACACACACACACACACACACACACACACACACACACACACACACACACACACACACACACACACTCACACACACACACACACACACACACACACACACACACACACACAGGGAGGGATTGTTGTGTTAGTTTAATGTTGTTTCAGGACTATGAAAATGGAAAAAAGGATTAGCCTATGGATTATGAAAACAAATAAATTAGCTTTTAATGTTTGAAGAAATGGTTGTGTTTTCTCACTATCTAATCATGGTATGGGGTTGTTCAATAACAGACATGTGTTTGTTTAAAATCAATCACTTAATGGCTTCATTTCAGAGAGACAAATGTTTTTTTTTTGCAAAATGCTATATATCTGCCTCAATCTCAGAGAAATAAGTAGTACTAATAGATTTTACACAGTCAAATGTAACAAATAACTACATTTTTAATAAAGAACTGTACAAATGATACACTTGTGACATCAATATTTAAATATTGTAAAAATAATAATTAAATACAGTAATATGAGATCTGTATGTAAAACATTTACATTTGACATTTTAGTCATTTAGCAGATGTTTTTTATCCAGGGCCGGTTTCCCAAAAGCATTTTAAGGCCAAGTTCATCATTAGAATCTTCGTAAGACATTTTTAAATCTCTGAGCTGTTTCAGAAACCATCGTTATTAACGTTGCACTTGAAAACGCTCGTAATCTAACACCTGCCTCAGACCACTTGTAGAACAGCTGAGTGAGTCGTTAGATGCTTTTTTGCCCTTCCGTGTGACTTTATACACAGAAGATCTCCGCTAAACATAGAATCACATGGTTTATCCGTCTCTTTTTGACCACCGATAAATTCAGAACAAAGTTGACTACAAATACAAAGGTGCCAATGTCTTTGCAATTGATTCAAACAAAGGACGTATACAAATTTGCTTCAAATGAAAACCGAGGTGACTGCATTAAAATATAAACAGTAGGCTATGCCTATTTCAATCATATTGAAATATATTCCATGTTCAATATATTGAGTTTTATTTTGCTACTTGTATGTTACTATCTGTAATTTGTCTCAATATATTTCATGATGTTTAGCCTAACGTACGCACTGATGTGCCAAATCTGTGATTTAGTGCATATTTTACCCTAGGGTTAAGGGTAAAATAAGTTATACATAGGGTTAGAGTTTCTGTATAGCACTTTTTGACATCTGCTGATGTAAAAAGGGCTTTATAAATACATTTGATTGATTGATTGATTGTTAGGTTTAAACAGTATGGGTTAATAGCTCTCTTGCTCCTCCCTGTGGCCGTCTGTGGGTACTACATACCTCATTCACAACACTTGCTCATAATCTGAGGTAGCAACTGCGTCAGATCTACAAATCAATGAGCTAGACCACCCGATTAGACAACAATCACCCCATTATATCCATTTTGTTTTACAACTCAGTGAACCTGCGCAGCATTCGCTCAATTCGATGCCTACAAATGAAGATTTCGATGCATATCAAATTACCCAGCAGCCATTTAGAAACAACAAATCTTCTAAGAAAAATTGTTATTTCTTAATTAAAAAATGTATTCTGGGTGTTCAAATCGGCCACATCTTGAAAAAGAGGACTGGGACATGTGTTTTGTTTATGTTGTACACCTTTTTCTGAAAACAAATATGGTTAACCATGACCAGAAACAGTTTAACGTTTGATGGCTATCTGATAGATTAATTATTAATGACTAATTATTACACCCTGAAACTGTGTGAAATGTTTTAGACATTTGTGAGTGTAGGACCAGTAAAGACTATGGCATTGAGCTACTATTTAGCAATGTGATAAGCGTTAGACCAGACAACAAAGGAGAACTGTCTAAACCAAGATAAAGGGGCCTCCCAATTTAGGGAGGAGAGAAACTGTTAGACTTTTTGAGGAGTATGCAGGATATTGTGAGGATGCGATAACTGAAGTTTGCCACCTGGCCGAGCAAGGAGTAGGAAAAGATAAGAACAGTGTGTGTCCTAATGGTCAGGCGAGCAGAGGAAAACATGAGCTGAACCGAAGTGAGTGTGTGCTTACAACATGTGTATAGTGGAAAAATACAGGCCGCCTAAGGGGGGCAGGATGTTTGTATGGCGTATGAGTATCAAAGATGGACTCTGAAATTGTGATGGCAGAATTCTCAATGAATAAAGATCTCTGACTATGCAGATCGGGACTCTGTCCGTTACTTAAATCCCAAAAGACTTACAACCTTTTTGGAGACGCACAGAGACACTGAAATAGTTTGTTAAATAATTCCCATAACAGCTTGGTCCTTCTGAGCCGGAATCCAATACCCTGCTTCTGTCATTCCAGGTAACTTGAAAACCGTCGACGGGCGAATGATACATTCGTAAATAGAAAGTCCTGCCCTTTAACATTAAGGGTTAAAACAGGCCAGAGGACACCTGATTAATGACAGAGACGGTGACGGAATCCAAACCTACATTGAATCTCGGCTGCAAGGATAAGGTCAGTAGTCTTTATTCATTACTTGGTGAAATTGATTTGAGAACTTGCTTAAATATTGAAAAGTAGCAAATTGATCAATGCATAGCCATTTTAAGTGACATTTATGGGACTGTCAGGAATGATCAAGATTACATTGTGGGGATAAATTCCTCCGTAGAGTAGGAGATCATTCTGGGGGACTAGTCAACCTGTTGGTGGAAACTACCCGGTGTTGAAATAGAAGGAAGCTGTTTTGAATTACTTGTTATATTGACTTGTTATATAGAAGAGGTGGCTAGTAGAAGCTAGTAAGTGGGAAGAAGGCAGGAAGAAAAGAGAAGTGAGTGAGAGTGAAAGAGAAGTGAAGGTTGAGGTCTCAGTGCCTCCCCCAGAGCAGAGGGCAGAAAGGTTATATCCAAACTTGGCAGACCAGGCATGGAGAGAAAATCCAGATTATGAGTACGTAGTGAGGAGAAGGAGAGTGCAGGGGAATAATATCGCCCCCCCACCGGCCCCACCTCCCTATGAGGAAGAAGGGGCTGGAGGAGGAATGCCTAGACGAAGATTAGAAAGAGAACCACAGGAAAACAGATACAAAATAAGGGGATGTTACATAGGGGAATATACAGTGGCAGCAAACATAAGAATAATAACATATGAGGTACACATATGGAAGAAAAGAGAGAACAGATACAAAAGTTCAGATACGGGAAAAATAGAGTACGTTAACACAACTGGAGGATTTTAGAGTAGAGTAATAAGGATATTGATCGGGGAAAGTAGGGTGTGGTCTAGTGACTGAACAAACCACTGGGAATATACCTAAACACAGGAAAGCGAGAGTGGTTTTATAAATTTGAGGTAACTTACAGGAAAGTAATGAGAAAGATAGATGGAATGTCTGCAATAGAGGTAGAGGAGACAGACGGAGAAGAGTCAGGTGGGGCTGGCAGCGGTAAGGGTAAGATGGAGCAATCCTATCCCTTAATAGCCCTGCCAAACCCCAGAGCAGGAGAAGACCACCAGCCTGATACCTTATAAGTATACAGAGCATGGACTCAGAGAGATGTAGTGAGAGCAGTGTCCGGGAAATGACAGTCTGCTTTTTATTTGGTTCCACGGGTAAAAAGTTTGAAGAAGTGATTTGTTTAGATTAAGAATCGGCTAAAAACAAGGGATTATTTGGAAGGTACTTATAAGTTCCTAACGTTATATACAGTGGGGAGAACAAGTATTTGATACACTTCTGATTTTGCAGGTTTTCCTACTTACAAAACATGTAGAGGTCTGTAATTTTTATCATAGGTACACTTCAACTGTGAGAGACGTAAGTTTTTTTATAACAATATTTTGAGATCTGGGACAATTTCCACAAAGCGTCTCAAAGTAGAAAATTAGTCGTATAAGTGCTGAGAATAAATACATTTTACTCTTATGGGTATAAATTAAAGCTATGCATGAAGCCTCTAGTCCCACCTAGTCGGCAGATATTTAGGACACCTCATGAGCTGTCCTAACCAGTTAAGAGTTAACAGCAGGTGTCTTGATAATTCTATAGAATAATGCAGTGAGTCAGTGGTTCCTGCACCACATGTAATTGCTTGGGAGTAGTTAAAATAATGTTTCTATATTTCTATATGATCAATCCATAAATAATATAGACCTACATGCAACAGTATATCTTGCGCTTTTTAAAACGATTTCTGTATAATAATTATGTAAAATAAGTGTTGGTGATTCAATAGCCTAGTTAATTATTCCATGACTTTTAACACAACATCTACAGTGGGGAGAACAAGTATTTGATACACTGCTGATTTTGCAGGTTTTCCTACTTACAAAGCTTGTAGAGGTCTGTAATTTTTATCATAGGTACACTTCAACTGTGAGAGACGGAATCTAAAACAAAAATCCACAAAATCACATTGTATGATTTTTAAGTAATTAATTTGCATTTTGTGCGGGGAGAGAGTTTTTGTGTTGCTGATTGAGGTGAGAGTTAAACTACTGAGAATAGAGAAGTATTATGGACATACTATCGTAATAAATAAACTGAAACAAACATGACGTTACTACAGCAATAGAGGATGGTTAATGTTGTTACGTTAGTTTTTAAAGCCGATGATAGAGGTAAATGAAGAACGCTGTTTGAGAGTGTGTTTTATTTTGGCCACTAGGGGGTTTAGTGTTTGGGATGAAAGGGCTGGCTAGTTGGGAGTGATGACGTGGCTGGCTGTGCGACATGGAAGTGGTTGTTTGGCGTGCTTTGAAAGGATCGCAGATTTTGTGGAGTGACTGGCAATGTATGTAGAGGGTCCCTGGTTTGAACCTAGGTAGGGGCAGTGGGTAAAGCTTTCGCATTGGGGCTATGGACCTAGATTACTAGGTGGATTGAGAAATGTGAAAGGTTGAATTAGATAGCTTAAGTAGATTAATATTCTAGTTATAGGTTATAGGTTTATATTAGAAGGTGTAGTGAACTTAATGAAACGTGTTATTATATAGTGTCTTCCAGGATTGATGGAAGTCTCCTATAGCATTATGTTAAGTGATGCCTGGGATAAAATATAATGTCTTACTTACACGGAGTTGCTAATGCTAATTAATTACTTAAAAATCATACAATGTGATTTTCTGGATTTTTTTTTTAGATTCCGTCTCTCACAGTTGAAGTGTACCTATGATAAACATTACAGACCTCTACATGCTTTGTAAGTAGGAAAACCTGCAAATCGGCAGTGTATCAAATACTTGTTCTCCCCACTGTATGTTTTGCTCATTCAACCACAGCTAGATGAGACAACCACGTATCACAGTCAAATAGACAGGAATACGAACATTCCATTCCAGCTAAACAATGGATATATAGCGTTTTGCAAAAAAACACATTTTCATACACATCTAAAATCTATTAATAAAAAATCTTATTAGGGTAATATTTTACACTGGTTTGAGTGGCCAAAAAGCTCTATTTTCATTCCAATCCAAGTGCCATTTACCAAACTACAGGCGTTTATATTTGTTGGATGATGTGAAAATAGAGCTTTTTGGCCAGTAGAAAAGTCTCCCTCTCCAAACTGTATAGGTCGAATCATAGCCCGGTCACTCTTCATGGACACACAGCTGGGTACAGGGGAGGCTGGTCTCTCCTGCTTGATTGGGCTTCAACACAACAGAGAGAAACATTACGTCTCTCATCTACTCTGAGCTCAGATGGGGAAACATAAGAAGAGTTTCATTCCAAAACGCTATATATACATTTTCAGAAATGTTGGTAAATTAGCTTTTATTGCTTAAAGAAATTAAGAGATTGGTGTGTTTTTTCAGTAGCTAATCATGGCATGGTTGTTCAATTACTAACGTGTTTGCTTAGATCAATCACTTGATGGTTTCATTTCAGATAGACAAATAATCATGTTCCTTTTGCAAAATGCTATTTATCTGGACCTGGTATCCCAAAAGCATCTTAAGGCTAAGTTCATCGTTTGAACCTTCGTAGGAGCATTGTTAAATCTCTGAGCTGTTTCCCAAAACCATCGTTATTAACGTTGCACTTGAAAACGCTCATATTCTAACACCTGCCTCAGACCACTTGTAGAACAGCCAAGTGCGTCGTTAGATGCTTTTTTGCCCTCCCGCATCACTTTATACACAGAAGATCTCCGCTAAACATAGAATCACATGGTTTATCCGTCTCTCTGTGACCGCCGATAACTTCAGAACAAAGTTGACTACAAATACAAAGTTTAAACGTATAAAATGATGCTTCAAATGAAAACCGAGATAACCGCATTAAAATATAAACAGTAGGCTATAGTCCTATTTCAATCAAATTGAAATACGTTTCATGTTCAATTAATTGAGTTCTATGTTGCTACTTGTAGGCTACTGTCTGTAATTTGTCTCAATATATTTCATGATGTGTAGCCTAACATGTGAACAATGATGTGCCAAATCTGTGATTTAGAATAAGCCGCCTCAATATTTGCAGCCGTAGGTGGTAATATCTCTCTAGGAGCTGATCTGTCATCAGTATTGGGAACTAATTATAATGTTGAGGAAAGATTTGAATGGAGAAAACTGATCCAAGAGCAGCGCTCCCTTTCTTTCGATCCTCTAAATAACGACATGCTCCAACAACGCACTTGGCGACCGTTCTCTCTGCGTGGTGCGTGGGAAATACATTTTACATCTTCAGCCGTTCTCTCTGCGTGGTGCGTGGGAAATACATGTTACATCTTCAGCCGTTCTCTCTGCGTGGTGCGTGGGAAATACATGTTACATCATCAGCCGTTCTCTCTACGTGGTGCGTGGGAAATACATGTTACATCTTCAGCCGTTCTCTCTGCGTGGTGCGTGGGAAATACATGTTACATCTTCAGCCGTTCTCTCTGCGTGGTGCGTGGGAAATACATGTTACATCATCAGCCGTTGTAGGAATGATGCATCTTAAAACACTGGTAAGCCTAAATTCCATCGCTATCGGGAAACCGGGCCCAGAGTGACTTACAATACAGTTGCCGTATTGTAGTGTATTCAAGCTTTAAAAAGGCTTCTAGAGTTTGTAATTTCCACTTAAAAAATGTCAAACTTTATTTGCCCTAATGAGAAATGTACCGACCACAACAAAAAATGTCATGAATTATAATTCACATAATAATTTATATTTCCTTTTGCTGCAGGATTATTTTCCTGCTGTGAGATACTGGGTCAAATTAAGATATGGCATCTGAAATGCAAATCAATTTATAACATTTTTGACATGCGTTTTTCTGGATTTTGTTGTTGGTATTCTGTCTCTCACTGTTCAAATAAACCTACCATTTAAATTATAGATTGATCATGTCTTTGTCAGTGGGCAAACATACAAAATCAGCAGGGGATTAAATACGTGTTTCCCTCACTGTAGTTGACGTAATAACTAGACTATATACAAGGAGTACCAGTACCGAGTCAATGTGCAGGGGTACCAGGTAGTTGAGGTAATAACTAGACTATATACAAGGAGTACCAGTACCGAGTCAATGTGCAGTGGTACCAGGTAGTTGAGGTAATAACTAGACTATATACAAGGAGTACCAGTGCTGAGTCAATGTGCAGGGGTACCAGGTAGTTGAGGTAATATGTACATGTAGGTAGGGGTAAAAGTGACTAGGCAATCAGGATAGAGATTACATCTCCTCATCCAGGGAGTGCACACACACACACACACACACACACACACACACACACACACACACACACACACACACACACACACACACACACACACACACACACACAGGGAATGTTGTGTTAGTTTGATAATGTTTCAGGACTATGAAAATGGAAAAAAGGATTAGCCTATGGATTATGAAAACAACAAAAATAAATGGGAAAATGGGAGAGGAGAAATGACTAGAGACAGTGTTGTTTAACTCACTGACCATGACCCATGAGTTCTTCTTACCTTTGTTCACTAGAAAAGTCTCCCTCTCTAAACTGTATAGGTTGAGCCATAGACCAGTCACTCTTCATGGACACACAGCTGGGTACAGGGGAGGCTGGTCTCTCCTGCTTGATTGGACTTTAACACAACAGAGACAAACATTACGTCTCTCATCTACTCTGAGCTCAGATGGGGAAACAAGAGTTTCATTCCAAAACACTATATATCCATTTTCAGAAATGTTGGTCAATTAGCTTTTATTGTTTAAAGAAATTATTAAACCACTACAAGGCTTTATAAAGGTGTCTAAAGTGGGTCATTTCCACTTTAAAATGTCAGACTTGATTTGCCCTGATGAAAAATGCATGAACCCCTTCAGAAAATATCCCTTAATTATAATCCACCGAAAAATACACATTTGCTGTTGCTGCAGGATTATGTTCCTGCTGTGAGAAACTGGGTCAAATTAAGATATGGCATCTGTAAATGCATTCATCTTAAGGTAGCTAGGTGAGACAACCACGTATCACAGTCAAATATACAGGATACGAACATTACATTCCAGCTAAACAATGGTTTTAAATCACATCTAAACTCTACAATAGTTATATTGAAGGTACCCATTAGTAATCATTTCTGATGAAAAAACACAAATGTGATTTTCTTTTCTCCTATATAGCATTTTGTAATATAAATTCTTAAACAATATTGTCAGCTCACCTCTTAGCTTTGGTGTCATGTTCCCCAGAGAGACTCATTTTAGAGGCAGGGTCCCCCTCTCTCTCTCCCCAGAGAGACTCATTTTAGAGGCAGGGCCCCCTCCCTCTCCCCAGAGACTCATTTTAGAGGCAGGGCCCCCCTCCTCTCTCTCCCCAGAGAGACTCACTTTAGACCACTGACCCCTAAACAGAGATGCAGCATGTTGGTTGTGGTGAACACAGTGACAACTAATTATTGAATGTACATTATTCTCTTTTACTCATGATCTCTTACAAATAAAACATTAACTAACAGACACATCCAAACAGTCAGGTTATTTAATGCAATTACTTTTTCTAGCCCAATGACTACTCAAAACCCACCCACAAGGCCTGAAAACTAGGCCAAAACATAGACCCTGATAGGCCTACATCTTATTTCAGACAGCCTCCAGTAGCCTGGGCAACATGTAGGCAAGATGTAAGCTGAATGATTTAGCAGCTTGCTTAGTTCAAATTGACAGATTCATTTATTTAACATGAATAGCATGACGATGTTGAGGTAGGAAGTGCTTATGTTGCCCAATAGCCTGCTGGAATAGGCTACTGAGGATGGGGTCGTAATTTCAATCAATGAATCAAATATTAATAAATTGGATATGAACTAAATAGGCCCATGCTTGTCAACAACAGCCAGGTTATTTTTTTAACCTGTAGCTCTCTCTCTCTCTCTCTCTCTCTCTCTCTCTCTCTCTCTCTCTCTCTCTCTCTCTCTCTCTCTCTCTCTCTCTCTCTCTCTCTCTGTCTCTCTCTCTCTCTCTCTCTCTCTCTCTCTCTCTCTCTCTCTCCCCCCCCCCCCCCGCCACACCTGCTGTCTCGACATCTGAATGCTCGACTATGAAAAGGCAACTGACATTTACTCCTGAGATGCTGACCTGTTGCAACCACTATAACCACTGTGATTATTATTTGACCCTGCTGGTCATCTATGAACATTTGAAAATCTTGAAGAACGATCTGGCCTTAATGGCCATATCCTCTTATAATCTCCACCCGGCACAGCCAGAAGAGGACTGGCCACCCCTCAGAGCCTGGTTCCTCTCCAGGTTTCTTCCTAGGTTCCTGCCTTTCTAGGGTGTTTTTCCTAGCCACAGTGCTTCAACATCCGAACATGCGCTGTTCGGCACGAGATGACCGTTAGAGCCAATGACGTGTTTCTGCCAATGACTTTCAAATCAAATTCTATTTCTCACATGCGCTGAATACAACAGGTGTACACTTTACCGTGAAATGTTTACTAACGAGCCCTTTCCCATCAATGCAGTTAAAAAGTAAGAAAAATTAGCTAAATAAAAAAAGGAAATAGTAACACAATGAAATAACAATAATGAGGCTATAAGGAGTACCAGTACTGAGTCAATGTGCAGGGGTACCAGGTAGTTGAGGTATTAACTAGACTATATATAAGGAGTACCAGTACTGAGTCAATGTGCAGGGTACCAGGTAGTTGAGGTAATAACTAGACTATATATAAGGAGTACCAGTACTGAGTCAATGTGCAGGGGTACTGGTAGTTGAGTTAATAACTAGACTATATATAAGGAGTACCAGTACTGAGTCAATGTGCAGGGGTACCAGGTAGTTGAGGTATTAACTAGACTATATATAAGGAGTACCAGTACTGAGTCAATGTGCAGGGTACCAGGTAGTTGAGGTAATAACTAGACTATATATAAGGAGTACCAGTACTGAGTCAATGTGCAGGGTACCAGGTAGTTGAGTTAATAACTAGACTATATATAAGGAGTACCAGTACTGAGTCAATGTCCAGGGGTACCAGGTAGTTGAGGTAATAACTAGACTATATACAAGGAGTACCAGAACTGAGTCAATGTCCAGGGTACCAGGTAGTTGAGGTAATAACTAGACTATATACAAGGAGTACCAGTACTGAGTCAATGTGCAGGGGTACCAGGTAGTTGAGGTAGTAATGAGCCTATAAGGAGTACCAGTACTGAGTCAATGTGCAGGGGTACCAGGTAGTTGAGGTAATATGTACATGTAGGTAGGGGTAAAAGTGACTAGGCAATCAGGATAGAGATTACATCTCCTCATCCAGGGAGTGCACACACACACACACACACACACACACACACACACACACACACACACACACACACACACACACACACACACACACACACACACACACACACACACACACACAGGGAATGTTGTGTTAGTTTAATTTTGTTTCAGGACTATGAAAATTGAAAAAAGGATTAGCCTATGGATTATGAAAACAACAAAAATAAATGGTAAAATGGGAGAGGAGAAATGACTGAGACAGTGTTGTTTAACTCACTGACCATGACCCATGAGTTCTTCTTACCTTTGTTCACTAGAAAAGTCTCCTTCTCTAAACTGTATAGGTTGATTCATAGACCAGTCACTCTTCATGGACACACAGCTGGGTACAGGGGAGGCTGGTCTCTCCTGCTTGATTGGGCTTCAACACAACAGAGACAAACATTACATCTCTCATGTACTCTGAGCTCAGATGGGGAAACAAGAGTTTCATTCCAAAACGCTATATATCCATTTTCAGAAATGTTGGTCAATTAGCTTTTATTGCTTAAAGAAATTATTAAACCACTACAAGGCTTTATAAAGGTGTCTAAAGTGTGTAATTTCCACTTACAAATGTCAGACTTGATTTTCCCTGATGAAAAATGTATCAACCCCTACAGAAAATATCCCTTAATTATAATCCACTTAAAAATACACATTTGCTATTGCTGCAGGATTATGTTCCTGCTATGAGAAACTGGGTCAAATTAAGATATGGCATCTGTAAATGCATTCATCTTAAGGTAGCTAGGTGAGACAATCACGTATCACAGTCAAATATACAGGTTACGAACATTACATTCCAGCTAAACAATTGTTTAAATCACATCTAAAATCTACAATAGTTATATTGAAGGTACCCATTAGTAATCATTTCTGATGAAAAAACACAAATGTGATTTTCTTTTCTCCTATATAGCGTTTTGGAATATAAATTCTTAAACAATATTGTCAGCTCACCTCTTGTCTTTGGTGTCATGTTCCCCAGAGAGACTCATTTTAGAGGCAGGGACCCCCTCCTCTCTCTCCCCAGAGAGACTCATTTTAGAGCATTGACCCCTAAACAGAGATGCAGCATGTTGGTTGTCGTTAACACAGTGACAACTAATTATTGAATGTCAATTGTTCTCTTTGATTCATTATCTCTTCGAAATAAAACAGTTTACTAACAGACACATCCAAACAGTCAGGTGATGTAATGCAATTACTTTTTCTAGCCCAATGCCTACTCAAAACCCACCAACAAGGCCTGAAAACTAGGCCAAAACATAGCCCCTGATATGCCTACATCTTATTTCAGACAGCCTCCAGTAGCCTGGGCAACATGTAGGCAAGATGTAAGCTGAATGATTTAGCAGCTTGCTTAGTTCAAATTGACAGATTCATTTATTTAACATGAACAGCAAGACGATGTTGAGGTAGGAAGTGCTTCTGTTGCCCAGTAGCCTGCTGGAATAGGCTACTGAGGATGGGGTCGTAATTTCAATCACCGAATGAAATAATAATAACATGGATATGAACTGAATAGGTCCATGCTTGTCAACAACAGCCAGGTGATTTCTTTACCTGTAGCCTAATCTGGCTGACTGTTACCTTCAATCTAATGCATTCTAACATCTGATCAGCAATTGCGATAGAACTGCGACCATGGTGACACTTGATAACTTCCAATTGAATGAACTAAACATGTCCATTAATAATTGCATAATAACACAAGGCTACAACAACAATAAACTGAAGTTAAAGGCTATTTATTACATCTGTTTGCCAGCTCCAGGTTGGCTACACAAGTGGCACAAAATGATTTGCAACTACTCCAGTCATTTCAACATATTTATAGTATAAAATGGCAGGCTACAGTTGCCTAGACAGGCATAACAATGAATAGGCTACTTGATGGCCAACAGATCTATCATTCTCCACATTTAATGTCAGTTTCATTGTGGAGGTTTTCTCATAACAGAAGCACATGATGGAGTTCCATAACTTCCATTTTCAAAAAGAACTGAGCATGTGTAAAAACCTTGGCATGATATGGTTTTCCATAAGCAAAGTCGACATTAGATTTCAGTTTAAACCACCTCCGACAGAATGTATCTAACGTGCTCTAGAGCGCCTAAAGTAGTTTTCCTGTGATTTGTCACCTTATTTCTTGATGTGCATCAGTTCTACAGCGTTAATATGTTTCATGGAATAAGGGTTGTAAAATAGGTGTCTCCATAATGACAATGATAATAGCCTACCTGATAACACTAAGGCCTATTGATTAGTTTCCACTTTGAAAACTGCTGTCTGTCAGCAACTAAGCTCAAGTAGCAGTTCTACTAACTAGTACTATCTCATTCCAGGTATTCATTATCTTACTCTGTCCATTAGAATAGATTATTGTTCAGAAATACTTACTTTATTTTTCAGTTCTCCCCATATAGTGTTTTCTGCTCTGTCATCTCCAAATGGATCCTGTAGAAAATAACACATTTACTTTCCGTTTCAGCTCAACCTGATAATCAAGTGTTTTATTGGTATCTTCCACTAGAGGGCAGTAAACCCCTGCTGTACCAGCCACCACGTTGACATGCACACCAATATCCCGTTATTATTCAGGATACTTCAGTATTCTGTTTTTGAGTTGATGCATGTTCACATCTTATCCCTGTTACATATGTTTCTGAGGTCTGCTCAGGCTCAGTTTCACATATCATATGTGATTATGTTTTCATCTGATTGTCAAAGAAATCACATCAAAAAGTAGGCCACCAGTTTGATCCACCGTAATAATGTATTTAGCTGATTCTCTGTACAGGACCGTATAGCCTACTGGCTACTTTCACCCCTAATTTAGATACGTTTCTCCATATAATTAGCAACATTTGGTCGGCCATTTGTTTGTCAACTATAGTTTGATACATACAGCTTCTCTTCTGTTATAACGTGTTGCCCCAGAAAACTAAATAAAGTAGTGCTCAGCAGAATAATGTTGTACATTGACAGAATGAATGCATTAGTAATCTTGTTAAAACTGCTAAAGTTCAGCGTTTCGTTTAGGGACCGGGAGAAAACGCAATAACTCCAAAACAGTGGAAAGATTGGTCCTGTGCAAAATGTCCAAATGTCATCAGTTTGAACGGTTTAATAAGGTTGATGAGGTTGAAAATACTGTTTGCGTAATAGTGTCAAAGATAACACCTTACAGTCTCATTCACATTATCTCAAGAGATACTGAAATGAATAACATGTATCCACCCCTGTTCCCCAGACAAAATTAACATTTGTTGTATCATTTAAATGCAAGAAATCCATAATTCTGCAGGAGTTAATATTATATTAGGTTACAGGCCTACAGTCAGTGTCCAGATTTCAGTTACTATTCCATTTAACCCATGTGAAAATGCATCAAATTCCCTTTCAGGATCCATATTTTGGTATTTTTAAGGTAAATGATGAAGACTGCTGTCTATCGAAACGTTGGTCATCAGGTTATTACATTATTTCATCTGAGCTCATAGAGTGAGACTCTCCTTTTCTTTTACAAGTGTTCTACTCTGTTAGCCAGGACCTCTCCTAAACAGGTGTTCTACTCTGTTAGCCAGCACCTCTCCTAAACAGGTGTTCTACTCTGTTAGCCAGCACCTCTCCTAAACAGGTGTTCTACTCTGTTAGCCAGCACCTCTCCTAAACAGGTCTTCTACTCTGTTACCCATCACCTCTCCTAAACAGGTGTTCTCCTCTGTTAGCCAGCACCTCTCCTAAACAGGTGTTCTACTCTGTTAGCCAGCACCTCTCCTAAACAGGTGTTCTACTCTGTTAGCCAGCACCACTCCTAAACAGGTGTTCTACTCTGTTAGCCAGCACCTCTCCTAAACAGGTGTTCTACTCTGCTAGCCAGCACCTCTCCTAAACAGGTGTTCTACTCTGCTAGCCAGCACCTCTCCTAAACAGGTGTTCTCCTCTGCTAGCCAGCACCTCTCCTAAACAGGTGTTCTACTCTGTTAGCCAGCACCTCTCCTAAACAGGTGTTCTACCTGTTACCCAGCACCTCTCCTAAACAGGTGTTCTACTCTGTTACCCAGCACCTCTCCTAAACAGGTGTTCCTACTCTGTTACCCAGCACCTCTCCTAAACAGGTGTTCTACTCTGTTAGCCAGCACCTCTCCTAAACAGGTGTTCTACTCTGTTAGCCAGCACCTCTCCTAAACAGGTGTTCTCCTCTGTTAGCCAGCACCTCTCCTAAACAGGTGTTCTACTCTGTTACCCAGCACCTCTCCTAAACAGGTGTTCTACTCTGTTACCCAGCACCTCTCCTAAACAGGTGTTCTACTCTGTTACCCAGCACCTCTCCTAAACAGGTGTTCTACTCTGCTAGCCAGCACCTCTCCTAAACAGGTGTTCTACTCTGTTAGCCAGCACCTCTCCTAAACAGGTGTTCTACTCTGTTAGCCAGCACCTCTCCTAAACAGGTGTTCTACTCTGTTAGCCAGCACCTCTCCTAAACAGGTGTTCTACTCTGTTACCCAGCACCTCTCCTAAACAGGTGTTCTCCTCTGTTAGCCAGCACCTCTCCTAAACAGGTGTTCTACTCTGTTACCCAGCACCTCTCCTAAACAGGTGTTCTACTCTGTTACCCAGCACCTCTCCTAAACAGGTGTTCTACTCTGCTAGCCAGCACCTCTCCTAAACAGGTGTTCTACTCTGTTAGCCAGCACCTCTCCTAAACAGGTGTTCTACTCTGTTAGCCAGCACCTCTCCTAAACAGGTGTTCTCCTCTGTTAGCCAGCACCTCTCCTAAACAGGTGTTCTCCTCTGTTAGCCAGCACCTCTCCTAAACAGGTGTTCTACTCTGTTAGCCAGCACCTCTCCTAAACAGGTGTTCTCCTCTGCTAGCCAGCACCTCTCCTAAACAGGTGTTCTCCTCTGTTAGCCAGCACCTCTCGTAAACAGGTGTTCTCCTCTGTTAGCCAGCACCTCTCCTAAACAGGTGTTCTACTCTGTTAGCCAGCACCTCTCCTAAACAGGTGTTCTCCTCTGTTAGCCAGCACCTCTCCTAAACAGGTGTTCTCCTCTGTTAGCCAGCACCTCTCCTAAACAGGTGTTCTCCTCTGTTAGCCAGCACCTCTCCTAAACAGGTGTTCTACTCTGTTAGCCAGCACCTCTCCTAAACAGGTGTTCTACTCTGTTAGCCAGCACCTCTCCTAAACAGGTGTTCTCCTCTGTTAGCCAGCACCTCTCCTAAACAGGTGTTCTACTCTGTTACCCAGCACCTCTCCTAAACAGGTGTTCTACTCTGTTAGCCAGCACCTCTCCTAAACAGGTGTTCTACTCTGTTAGCCAGCACCTCTCCTAAACAGGTGTTCTACTCTGTTAGCCAGCACCTCTCCTAAACAGGTGTTCTACTCTGCTACCCAGCACCTCTCCTAAACAGGTGTTCTCCTCTGTTAGCCAGCACCTCTCCTAAACAGGTGTTCTACTCTGTTACCCAGCACATCTCCTAAACAGGTGTTCTACTCTTTTATAGTCTCCTGAGTGGCGCAGTGGTCTAAGGCACTGCATCGCAGTGCTAACTGTGCCACTAGAGATCCTGGTTCGAATCCAGGCTCTGTCGTAGCCAGCCGCGACCGGGAGACTCATGGGCGGCGCACAATTGGCACAGCGTCGTCCAGGGTAGGGGAGGGAATGGCCGGCAGGGTTGTAGCTCAGTTGATAGAGCATGGCGTTTGCAACGCCAGGGTTGTGGGTTTGATTCCCACGGGGGGCCATTATAAAAAAAAAATGTATTCACTAACTGTAAGTCGCTCTGGATAAGAGCGTCTGCTAAATGACGTAAATGTAAAAAAAATGTAAATGTCTGTTACCCAGCACCTCTCCTAAACAGGTGTTCTACTCTGTTACCCAGCACCTCTCCTAAACAGGTGTTCTACTCTGCTACCCAGCACCTCTCCTAAACAGGTGTTCTACTCTGCTAGCCAGCACCTCTCCTAAACAGGTGTTCTACTCTGTTACCCAGCACCTCTCCTAAACAGGTGTTCTACTCTGTTACCCAGCACCTCTCCTAAACAGGTGTTCTCCTCTGTTAGCCAGCACCTCTCCTAAACAGGTGTTCTCCTCTGTTAGCCAGCACCTCTCCTAAACAGGTGTTCTACTCTGTTAGCCAGCACCTCTCCTAAACAGGTGTTCTACTCTGTTACCCAGCACCTCTCCTAAACAGGTGTTCTACTCTGCTACCCAGCACCTCTCCTAAACAGGTGTTCTACTCTGCTACCCAGCACCTCTCCTAAACAGGTGTTCTACTCTGCTAGCCAGCACCTCTCCTAAACAGGTGTTCTACTCTGTTACCCAGCACCTCTCCTAAACAGGTGTTCTACTCTGTTACCCAGCACCTCTCCTAAACAGGTGTTCTCCTCTGTTAGCCAGCACCTCTCCTAAACAGGTGTTCTCCTCTGTTAGCCAGCACCTCTCCTAAACAGGTGTTCTACTCTGTTAGCCAGCACCTCTCCTAAACAGGTGTTCTACTCTGTTAGCCAGCACCTCTCCTAAACAGGTGTTCTACTCTGTTAGCCAGCACCTCTCCTAAACAGGTGTTCTCCTCTGTTAGGCCAGCACCTCTCCTAAACAGGTGTTCTACTCTGTTAGCCAGCACCTCTCCTAAACAGGTGTTCTACTCTGTTAGCCAGCACCTCTCCTAAACAGGTGTTCTCACTCTGCTACCCAGCACCTCTCCTAAACAGGTGTTCTACTCTGTTAGCCAGCACCCTCTCCTAAACAGGTATTCTACTCTTGTTAGCCAGCACCTCTCCTAAACAGGTGTTCTCCTCTGTTAGCCAGCACCTCTCCTAAACAGGTGTTCTACTCTGTTACCCAGCACCTCTCCTAAACAGGTGTTCTCCTCTGTTAGCCAGCACCTCTCCTAAACAGGTGTTCTACTCTGTTAGCCAGCACCTCTCCTAAACAGGTGTTCTCCTCTGCTAGCCAGCACCTCTCCTAAACAGGTGTTCTCCTCTGTTAGCCAGCACCTCTCGTAAACAGGTGTTCTCCTCTGTTAGCCAGCACCTCTCCTAAACAGGTGTTCTACTCTGTTAGCCAGCACCTCTCCTAAACAGGTGTTCTCCTCTGTTAGCCAGCACCTCTCCTAAACAGGTGTTCTCCTCTGTTAGCCAGCACCTCTCCTAAACAGGTGTTCCCTCTGTTAGCCAGCACCTCTCCTAAACAGGTGTTCACTCTGTTAGCCAGCACCTCTCCTAAACAGGTGTTCTACTCTGTTAGCCAGCACCTCTCCCTAAACAGGTGTTCTCCTCTGTTAGCCAGCACCTCTCCTAAACAGGTGTTCTACTCTGTTACCCAGCACCTCTCCTAAACAGGTGTTCACTCTGTTAGCCAGCACCTCTCCTAAACAGGTGTTCTACTCTGTTAGCCAGCACCTCTCCAAACAGGTGTTCTACTCTGTTAGCCAGCACCTCTCCTAAACAGGTGTTCTACTCTGCTACCCAGCACCTCTCCTAAACAGGTGTTCTCCTCTGTTAGCCAGCACCTCTCCTAAACAGGTGTTCTACTCTGTTACCCAGCACATCTCCTAAACAGGTGTTCTACTCTTTATAGTCTCCTGAGGGGAGTGGTTCAAGGCACTGCATCGCAGTGCTAACTGTGCCACCCAGAGATCCTGGTTCGAATCCAGGCTCTGTCGTAGCCAGCCGCGACCGGGAGACTCATGGGCGGCGACACTGGTGCACAGCGTCGTCCAGGGTAGGGGAGGGAATGGCCGGCAGGGTTGTAGCTCAGTTGATAGAGCATGGCGTTTGCAACGCCAGGGTTGTGGGTTTGATTCCACGGGGGCCATTATAAAAAAATGTATTCACTAACTGTAAGTCGCTCTGGATAAGAGCGTCTGCTAAATGACGAAATGTAAAAAAATGTAAATGTCTGTTACCCAGCACCTCTCCTAAACAGGTGTTCTACTCTGTTACCCAGCACCTCTCCTAAACAGGTGTTCTACCTGCCTACCCAGCACCTCTCCTAAACAGGTGTTCTACTCTGCTAGCCAGCACCTCTCCTAAACAGGTGTTCTACTCTGTTACCCAGCACCTCTCCTAAACAGGTGTTCTACTCTGTTACCCAGCACCTCTCCTAAACAGGTGTTCTCCTCTGTTACCCAGCACCTCTCCTAAACAGGTGTTCTACTCTGTTACCCAGCACCTCTCCTAAACAGGTGTTCTACTCTGCTACCCAGCACCTCTCCTAAACAGGTGTTCTACTCTGCTACCCAGCACCTCTCCTAAACAGGTGTTCTACTCTGCTAGCCAGCACCTCTCCTAAACAGGTGTTCTACCTGTTACCCCAGCACCTCTCCAAACAGGTGTTCTACTCTGTTACCCAGCACCTCTCCTAAACAGGTGTTCTCCTCTGTTAGCCAGCACCTCTCCTAAACAGGTGTTCTCCTCTGTTAGCCAGCACCTCTCCTAAACAGGTGTTCTACTCTGTTAGCCAGCACCTCTCCTAAACAGGTGTTCTACTCTGTTAGCCAGCACCTCTCCTAAACAGGTGTTCTACTCTGTTAGCCAGCACCTCTCCTAAACAGGTGTTCTCCTCTGTTAGCCAGCACCTCTCCTAAACAGGTGTTCTACTCTGTTAGCCAGCACCTCTCCTAAACAGGTGTTCTACTCTGTTAGCCAGCACCTCTCCTAAACAGGTGTTCTACTCTGCTACCCAGCACCTCTCCTAAACAGGTGTTCTACTCTGTTAGCCAGCACCTCTCCTAAACAGGTATTCTACTCTGTTAGCCAGCACCTCTCCTAAACAGGTGTTCTCCTCTGTTAGCCAGCACCTCTCCTAAACAGGTGTTCTACTCTGTTACCCAGCACCTCTCCTAAACAGGTGTTCTACTCTGTTACCCAGCACCTCTCCTAAACAGGTGTTCTACTCTGTTACCCAGGACCTCTCCTAAACAGGTGTTCTACTCTGCTAGCCAGCACCTCTCCTAAACAGGTGTTCTACTCTGTTAGCCAGCACCTCTCCTAAACAGGTGTTCTACTCTGTTAGCCAGCACCTCTCCTAAACAGGTGTTCTACCTCTGTTGGCCAGCACCTCTCCTAAACAGGTGTTCTACCTGTTACCCAGCACCTCTCCTAAACAGGTGTTCTCCTCCTGTTAGCCAGCACCTCTCCTAAACAGGTGTTCTACTCTGTTACCCAGCACCTCTCCTAAACAGGTGTTTCTACTCTGTTACCCAGCACCTCTCCTAAACAGGTGTTCTACTCTGCTAGCCAGCACCTCTCCTAAACAGGTGTTCTACTCTGTTAGCCAGCACCTCTCCTAAACAGGTGTTCTACTCTGTTAGCCAGCACCTCTCCTAAACAGGTGTTCTCCTCTGTTAGCCAGCACCTCTCCTAAACAGGTGTTCTCCTCTGTTAGCCAGCACCTCTCCTAAACAGGTGTTCTACTCTGTTAGCCAGCACCTCTCCTAAACAGGTGTTCTCCTCTGCTAGCCAGCACCTCTCCTAAACAGGTGTTCTCCTCTGTTAGCCAGCACCTCTCCTAAACAGGTGTTCTCCTCTGTTAGCCAGCACCTCTCCTAAACAGGTGTTCTACTCTGTTACCCAGCACCTCTCCTAAACAGGTGTTCTCCTCTGTTAGCCAGCACCTCTCCTAAACAGGTGTTCTCCTCTGTTAGCCAGCACCACTCCTAAACAGGTGTTCTCCTCTGTTAGCCAGCACCTCTCCTAAACAGGTGTTCTACTCTGTTAGCCAGCACCTCTCCTAAACAGGTGTTCTACTCTGTTAGCCAGCACCTCTCCTAAACAGGTGTTCTCCTCTGTTAGCCAGCACCTCTCCTAAACAGGTGTTCTACTCTGTTACCCAGAACCTCTCCTAAACAGGTGTTCTACTCTGTTACCCAGCACCTCTCCTAAACAGGTGTTCTACTCTGTTACCCAGCACCTCTCCTAAACAGGTGTTCTACTCTTTTATAGTCTCCTGAGTGGCGCAGTGGTCTAAGGCACTGCATCGCAGTGCTAACTGTGCCACTAGAGATCCTGGTTCGAATCCAGGCTCTGTCGAGCAGCCAGCCGCGACCGGAGACTCATGGGCGGCGCACAATTGGCACAGCGTCGTCCAGGGTAGGGGAGGGAATGGCCGGGCAGGGTTGTAGCTCAGTTGATAGAGCATGGCGTTTGCAACGCCAGGGTTGTGGGTTTGATTCCAACGGGGGCCATTATAAAAAATAATGTATTCACTAACTGTAAGTCGCTCTGGATAAGAGCGTCTACAAATGACGTAAATGTAAAAAAAATGTAAATGTCTGTTACCCAGCACCTCTCCTAAACAGGTGTTCTACTCTGTTACCCAGCACCTCTCCTAAACAGGTGTTCTACTCTGTTACCCAGCACCTCTCCTAAACAGTGTTTTCTGGAGTTTTCTGTGGTTGATCTCTCTTGAGGTTTCTTGTCACTCGTAGTGTTCACAGGACAAGTCTAACACTTACTTATACTCAGGCAGACCTACCCAGAAATTACTTTTTCATTCTACAAGGGGTCACAAGCTCACTACACAGCAGCTCCATAAGTTCACTACAAAAATTCCCAACTGTTTCACATTTTTCAAACAGTTCAAACTTTAAGTTCAACTAGGTCAGTACACGACACATCAATCACCAGGCCATTACTTTTTATTTCAAACATGTTGTAGAGGGTTCGTTGCACAGTGCTGATATATATATATATATATATTCTTCTTGTGGCTGTGTGTAAGCAACGAGAAATTGAAACAATCCAGGTCTGTCTGTTCCTCCAGTTGATCTCTATCTATCCCATGTCCTTGACTACACGCCCAGACCAGCTGCAGGGAGCTACCAGGTCTATCTGTTCCTCCAGTTGATCTCTATCTATCCCATGTCCTTGACTACACGCCCAGACCAGCTGCAGGGAGCTACCAGGTCTATCTGTTCCTCCAGTTGATCTCTATCTATCCCATGTCCTTGACTACACGCCCAGACCAGCTGCAGGGAGCTGGAGGGAACCATCCTTACCAAAAGCACAGCATTGGTAGTTAAGAAATGTCTCTACTATTGTTAATCATATTAATTGTTAACTATTAATATTTAACAAATCAGGTAAATTGTGCTCTTTCTCTCACAGCATAATAGATCATATATTCCCCCATCAATGTGCTTTACTTCAAAGAAACAGCTGCACTATCAAGTTACATAAGCACACCATAAATAGTGAAGAGAACATCCGGACAGGATGTCCTTAAAAGGTCATAAACACAGGACACAGGAAAACTCACCAATCACTTTTTGACAGCAACCGTCTACTATATTCTCTCTCACAGGAGTCTGTGAAACAAGACAGTTGGAGATTGAAACATTGTATGTGTATTCCCTTCCTCAACTGCTCTGTTCACTCAGACAAACAAACCAGACTGCAGTTTCCCACTGTAAGAATTGACTTAAAATCCTAAATTACTAATATCTTTCAGGAATACATAATTCCCCCCCTCATAATTCCCATAGGTCTATAGAGTGTCCCAGGTTTTCATTACAACCATTTCTAGTGCATATTGTATGGTTTCAATATCAGATTAGAAAAAAACAGATTATAACATGAAATGCTCAGTGTTGATTTTAAATATAAACATTAACAGTCCACAAAAAGGGTGTAAAACAGTATGTTGAGCTTGGCTGATAAAAAGGGTAGATTGAATTTCTGGCAGTTGTGGCTCCCAGGTCTACAGCCAATCAAGGACTAGCTACCCATCCCCCACTGCTGCTCTCACCCCCCACCCCCACCCCATCCCCTGACATGCTGGACTCTCAGGTTCTGTTCAATAAAGTGCAGCACAGCACAGTACAGTACAACTTTATTAGTCCATGTTACAGGAACAAAGGGAATTTGTCTTTCTGAAGGGGTTGGTCACAGATCTGCCAGTTCAGATCAAATCCCACGTTTATTGTTTGGCTCAGGACTCAAACCAGTGACCTTTCAGTTACTGGACTAATTCTCTAACTTCCACCTCCTAACACTTCTAGCATGGGCTTCCTAGGCAAGTTACTTTTACACTATCCCATGTGTGGAGAAAACACGAGTCTGTCTCAGATCTGGTAATGAGGTAGTCCTGCCTTCAACTTCAAAATCAGTGTCACCCTCAGGTCAAGAAAGGCATTACCTCTTGGTCTAATGGTCAAGACACTGGTTTTTCCCATGGGACACCTGGTTACAGATCCCGCCATGAAATGTGCACACCATCTCCCATGGCACCATTCCACTGCCTTCCACCAATGTAGTGTTTTTTTGCAAACAGCAACGTGTAATGCCCCTTCGTCGTTGCATTACCCCCTTCCTTGGGGAGAGCATGCCCCCACACTTCTTTATAGCAAGTCTCTCTTCATGTGACATGCCTCTTTGATGGCCTCACAGGCACTATCCCACTTCGACACCAATGCAACAAATTAAGGGACAGCTCCAACCGGGACTCGAACCCGGGTCCAGCGACTATCAAGCCAACAGCTTATCCATTACACCAAGAGATCAGAAGGTGGTAATTGGTAGGTGTTGGGTTCAGCTTGCTACAGTATATACTTATATAGGGCAATGTGTGATCTGGGAGCGGCAGCACTACCACTAGTGCTCCTGACACAGCCGAACACAATCTTTACCTTCTGAACCTTAAAACTGACCCAAAGTCAGATACATTGAGACAAACCACCATGTGAGCAGCATGGTAGGGGTTAATGGAGTGAAGTGGGGGATGGCTAGGACCACCAGTATCAACTATATGTCTATGAATGCATTAATATTAATGCAGTACTAAAACGGATGGATGCTCTTCATCAACACCATCTCACCTGTGAAACTAGATATCAACAATCAATCAACAAGACTAATGAAATGGAGCAAATGAAGACATTAGAACTGCTAAAGGTCAGATATTATATTCTGACACCAATTTCCTACTGGTAGATTTTGTACATGATCTGTCAATCCTGAGAGCAACGCTCTCTCTCCTCCTCTTCCCCCATCTCTCTTTGCTGGGGTGAAGTTTCCCCTAGATACAGATCTAGGATCAGCTTCCCCTCCCCCAAACCTAACAAGGATCATTAGTGGGAGGCAGTGGCGGCTCCTGAAAAAATTCTCAGGAGGGGCAATTTTTCTGATGATTTAGGTGACCTACACACATTTAAAAAAAGATATGTCCAGCAACAACATGAAGACAGGGGCAGCATATAAGTCAATACCAGAAGCATTTATTGACTGATCTGGGGAGATGGATTCCAGTTTCTGTGACAGATTATAAATAATCTCTGATGCCTTTGTTATATTAGCTTTTGGTTGAATGTACTGTCGTAGTAAATATATAATGTTATAGCTTGGTCTGACTAAAATCTTGTGCATGACCCATTTTGTGTTGGGCGTTGTTTCTGTTCCTATCCTATAACAATGGACAAAAGAGTCCTATCTTGTCAGCCTTGTCAGCAGGTGGCCAAGGAGTGGTGATCCTAGCTGACCTAAGACAGGACACTTTTTACTTTACTCGCGTGCACCCAACGAGTCCGTGCACGCGATTCCAGATATCTTTACCTCTGAATAAACTGCCTTTATTATACCATATCCACCCTGTCCAAAGTCTCTACTTGGTCTCAGTTCTCCAGTAAACTTGTGATTATCAACAGTACACAACGGTAACAAAACAATTGGGGGAACTCACGGGGCAGATAGTAACCACTTAAAAGGAAGCGATTCCCAAACCTTCCATAACAAAGCCATCACCTACAGAGAGATGAACTTGGAGAAGAGTCCCTAAGTAAGCTTGTCCTGGGCCTCTGTTCACAAACACAAAACAGACCCCACACAGCCCCAGGACAACAACCAACAACAACAACAACAACAACACAATTAGACCCAACCAAATCATGAGAAAACAAAAGAGAATTACTTGACACATTGGAAAGAACAAACAAAAAAACAGAGCAAACTAGAATGCTATTTGGCCCTAAACAGAGAGCACAGTGGCAGAATACCTGACCACTGTGACTGACCCAAACTTAAGGAAAGCTTTGACTATGTACAGACTCAGTGACCATAGCCTTGCTATTGAGAAAGGCCGCCGTAGGCAGACCTGGCTCTCAAGAGAAGACAGGCTATGTGCACACTGCCCACAAAATGAGGTGGAAACTGAGCTGCACTTCCTAACCTCCTGCCAAATGTATGACCATATTAGAGACACATATTTCCCTCAGATTACAGCGATCCACAAAGAATTCGAAAACAAACCCAATTTTGATAAACTCCCTTATCTACTGGGTGAAAAACCACAGTGTGCCATCACAGCTGCAAGATTTGTGACCTGTTGCCACAAGAAAAGGGCAACCAGTGAAGAACAAACACCATTGTAAATACAACCCATATTTATGTTTATTTATTTTCCCATTTGTACTTTAACTATTTGCACATTGTAACAACACTGTATATATACATAATATGACATTTGAAATGTCTTTATTCTTTTGAAAACTTCTGAGTGTAATGTTTACTGTTAATATTTATTGTTTATTTCACTTTTGTTTACTATCTACTTCCCTTGCTTTGGCAATGTTAACACACGTTTCCCATGCCAATAAAGCCCTTAAATTGAATTGAATTGATAGTAAGGTCGCAATGACAGAAAGCAGTTCAATGTCGGGGTACAGAGTCGCTCTCTTACCAGGATCGCGGTCCGCTCTGACCAGGGTGAAGGTGGCGGCTCCACTTCTCTGTCCGGGACTCTGTCATCCAGCCAAGTCTCCCAGCTGTATTGGGATTACAGCTGCCTGCAGCGTTTTCATTATTTAGTCCGTTCGTAGCGGGTATGTACACGATCAACAAGATCAGTCCAAAACCGAAAGATCAGTTCAAGCAGAATGTTTGCAGAATGTTTGTAAACTAAGTCTACAAATTAAAAACATAAAATAACGCCACACTGCAGGTCACAACAGAGACGCTGCTAGCCGCCATTGTCTTAGTTACGTTCATGGTTACGTCACGTATGACGAAAGCGCCGTAAGTGCATGCCCACAGACACCCATAGAGAATGTATTGAAAGCTTTGAAATTTGAAAAAAATAGATTTTACATGACAGGCTATGAGAGACTTCTGGGCGATTTTCAACTTGACTGAAATCGCCCCAAAAACGGGCGGGGCCATTTGAAGCACGACTTTAGCCTGATTTGATATTTAGTGGCTGGCAGATCAGACGTGAACACTGATAACTACTGTTGCCGTGATATAATTGATTAGAAAAAAAATCCCTTCCTTTTCCCGTTTGGCAGTGCGTCGCCCATATCGCCCTATTGAACACACCGCCCATGGTGGGAGGAATTCAAACCTGATCCAAAGCCAGTGTCTATTTGGGGAAACTTGTCCCCTCCCCCACAACTCTACATGTGGATGCGGCTTCCTCCATCTCACCATGTTCACAAAGAAAACGGCAGTGTATTTCAGCTGTAAGTATTTTGAAGTTACTAGCTATACTATTTGAATTGAATTGACCTAGCTTCATTATTATTCAACCAATAGAGTGGCCTCTGTGTAGTTGGAGAAAAATACTCTTTACCCCCAGGTCTCCTTGAGATGACCAGTAGAGGTCTCTGTTAGTTGGAGAAAAATACTATTTACCCCAGGTCTCCTTGAGATGACCAGTAGAGGCCTCTGTGTAGTTGGAGAAAAATACTATTTACAGATGAGCTTTGGGTTTCTAGGTATGTTTAGACCCAGGTAAGTTTTAAATGGTCTCCTCTCTAGCTCACTTGTTGTAAAATTATCTGAGATACACATGAGGTCACTTTTTCCCTGGTTTATTGAATTTCCAGATAGTTTGCCAAATGAATTGATTAAGTCTAGTAGGTTAGGGACAGAGGCTACTGGGTCTGAGAGGTATAAAAGCACATCGTCTGCATATAACGAAATGATGCTTTCTATGTTTCCTACTTTAAGACCTTGGATATTAGGATGATCCCTTATTTGTATCGCCAGGGGTTCAAGGGAGACAGCCGAAGAGCAGAGGACTGGTGGGCAACCCTGCTGGACAGATCTAGGTAGTTCAAAGGACTGGATTTGTCTCTGTTGGTCAGAATAGAGGATGTTGGGCAGGCGATCTCCTCCAGTCACATGTCATTCCCTTTTGTTTATGGCAGACTCATATGAAATAATATGACCTCTCATAACCACTTGAAAAGGTTCCTATAGTGTAGAATCAGATACCACTCCTGTGTCATTAGTCTTTGGCTTGGATGCATATTTGATGTGGTTGAAATACTGTCATCTTTTATGATGCTGATAAAGACAGGGGCCGTCTGTTAAGGTGCTAACTGCACAGTGTAGCTACAGGTTATACACTGAGTGGACTAAATATTCACAACACTGTTATGACCAGTTTCTCTGGTATCTCGTACTTCAGGATGGAAGAGAGTATTCGACCACTTAGATGGAGAGTTGATTCATTGTTATTTAATGGTTACAGTACTGGATTCAATGACAAGCGGTACGGGCTTAGCCTCTTGTCATCTGAATGACTTCCATAGAAAACCTCTCAGTTTATATAATGCTCTCCGAGCTACTTCCATCCCACAGTTGCCAACCATTATTGAGTGTCACTCATCTCCTACAATAGGATCCCCGTACATAGTATCGTGTGGCACCCTAGCCAGGCCATTCCATCACGTACTCTTTCTAAGATTAGCAACAGTGGCCCCTAATCTATCTTGGCACGCCGACCTTCTGGCCCCCCATCCGTGACCGACACAACACATGGTGTGTCCTTGTCCTCTCTCTCACCTACAGCTGATGACTTTAAAGACATTAATAAATGCTGTATCAAAAGACGTTATATCAAACACCTTCCTAATATTGAGTTACCTCCCCACTTTTGCCCTCAGAACAGCCTCAATTCGTCGGGACATGGACTCTACAAGGTGTTGAAAGCGTTCCACAGGGACTTTGACGCCAATTCTTCCCCCAGTTGTGTCAAGTTGGCTGGATGTCCTTTGTGTGGTGTACCATGAGCGTGAAAAACCCAGCAGCATTGCAGTTCTTGACACAAACCGGTGTGCCTGGCACCTACTACCATACCCCATTCAAAGGGCCTTAAATATTTTGTCTTGCCCATTCACCCTCTGAATTGCACACACACACAATCCATGTCTCAATTGTCTCCAGGCTGAAACATCCTTCTTTAACCTGTCCCGTCCCCTTCATCTACAAGTGACATCAATAAGGGATCATAGCTTTCACCTGGATTCACCTGCTCAGTCTGTCATGGAAAGAGCAGGTGTCCTTAATGTTTTGTCCACTTAAGTGTAAATTGCACAATAATGATACATTGATGGATTTTTCTTATGTAGTCTATTGTTTTCTCTGTATTGAACCTGCCTGCCACCCACCCGCCTGAGGACTGTGGGTTATGAGACAACCCCCGCATCACTAGCTTGCATGTTCTGCAGCCTTGTAGAGATAGGGAGGGGATGACTGGGAGGCAGGTTGGCATTTATTGTCATGAATCTTGCCCTGGAGGTAGTTCTGCAAAGTGGTCACTAGCTGGCACAGGCATAAAGTAATAATATCGGATTTTAATGCTAACCTTAACCTCACTGCTAATCCTTACCTTCAATTAAGACCATAAAACTCAATTATCTTCCACAAATGTTTACGATATAGCCAATTTTGACTATGCAGCTGGCATATCTAGAAGAAATCGTGCAGTTCTGCCTCCAGGGCAAAATTCATGACAAAAGTCAACCTGTGACTGGGAGAGGACAATGTAAAATCGATAACGAAATTGTTTTCAAAATTAACGTGCTTTTTCTTGTTTAAAGTATGTTTTATTATGAAAAGTACAATATATCCATGTATAATTATGGAGCATATGTCCATGTAGAATTTGTTTTTCAACATAAAATATATACAACAAATTATCACATTGGTATTTTAACGGTGTTATTGTAAGAGTTTACATTTTTTAACAGAGGATACATCTAAAACAGGATCAGAAAGTGCAGTATGTTCTGAGTATGTTACCTTAACGTCAACTCATAACGTCACACTATAACTTCATGGGAGTCTTGTGGATAGACTTCATGTTGTTTTGGGTGGATTCATCAACATTTGCAGAATATTCCTGTAATGTCAGATGGCATCTTGTCAGACGGCAACAGCCTAGTCAGCTGCAGACACTCATAAGGAGTTCAAGTAGTTTATTTGCCATTTGCAGGTATTAAAAGTAATACATACATTGTAATTCCTTGTTGGAGCTCATATAGGACAGTACATAGCAGTGGAGGCTGCTAGGGGAGGACTGGCTCATAATAATGGCTGGAACGGAGCCAATTTAAATGGCATCAAACACATGGAAACCATGAAACCATGTATTTGATGTATTTGATATCATTCCACTCAATCCGCTCCAGCCATTACAAGCCTGTCCTCCCCAACTACGGTCCCACCAACCTCCTGTGGTACGTACACACAAACAGTAAAATATATCATAAGAACATCAATAAAACATGCAAAGTGGTAAAAGATCATAAAAGGAAAAAAATTTCAGTGAAGTCTGATGGAAACAGTTTAGGTTGCTTGATTTAACAGGCAGATAGAACTGGGATAGAAGCTGTTCTGGAACCTGGGATCCAGAAACTGCCTAGCAACCACTGGTCCTCACTAGACTGGTGCCCTGCATGTCTATTTGTTCATTGGAGTTTATCAGGTTTTGAAGTGATGTCTGTGTTTGTTGGACACTTAGTGCTGGAATGAGGTGTCTGTTTGTTCCCAATTCTATCAGAAATGATGGTCCTCATTTGAAGGTCCTGTGTCAAGGTCCTCACTATTATAGGAAGATGTGTGAGTGTGTGTGCAGTGTGTGTGTGTGTCCAATGTGTGTGTGTGTGTGTGTGTCCAGTGTGTGTGTGTGTCTGTGTTTCCAGTTTGTGTGTGTCCAGTGTGTGTGTGTGTCCAGTGTATGTGTCCTGTGTGTGTTTGTGTCCTGTGTGTGTGTGTGTGTTTCCAGTTTGTGTGTGTCCAGTGTGTGTGTGTGTCCAGTGTATGTGTCCTGTGTGTGTTTGTGTCCTGTGTGTGTGTGTGTGTGTGTGTCCAGTGTGTGTGTGTATCCAGAGTGTGTGTGTGTGTCCAGTGTGTGTGTGTATCCAGAGTGTGTGTGTGTGTGTCCAGTGTGTGTGTGTGTGTGTGTGTGTGTCCAATATGTGTGTGTGTGTCTCCTGTGTGTGTCCAGTGTGTGTGTGTGTGTGTGTCAAGTGTGTGTGTGTGTGTGTGTCCAGTGTGTTGGTGTGTGTGTGTGTGTGTGTCCAGTGTGTGTATGTGTGTGTGTGTGTGTGTGTTTCCAGTGTGTGTGTGTCCAGTGTTTGGGTGTCCAGCATGTGTGTGTGTGTCCAGTGTGTGTTGGTGTGTGTTTGTCCAGTGTGTGTGCGTGTGTCCAGTGTGTGTGTGTGTGTCCAGTCTGTGTGTTTCCAGTGTTTGTGTGTCCAGCATGTGTGTGTGTCCAGTGTGTGTGTGTGTCCAGTGTGTGTCTGTGTGTGTGTCCAGTGTGTGTGTGTGTGTGCCCAGTGTTTGTGTGTGTGTGTGTGTACCAGTTTGTGTGTGTGTCCGGTGTGTGTGTGTGTGTGTCCGGTGTGTGTGTGTGTCCGGTGTGTGTGTGTGTCCAGTGTGTGTGTGTCCAGTGTCTGTGTGTTCAGTGTGTGTGTCTCCATATTGTGTGTGTCCAGTGTGTGTGTGTGTGTGTCCAGTGTGTGTGTGTGTGTGTCCAGTGTGAGTGTGTGGGTGTCCAGCATGTGTGTGTGTCCAGTGTGTGTGTGTCCAGTGTGTGTCTGTGTGTGTGTCCAGTGTGTGTGTGTGTGCCCAGTGTGGGTGTCCTGTGTGTGTGTGTGTGTGTCCAGTGTGTGTTTGTGTCCGGTGTATGTGTGTGTCTGGTGTGTGTGTGGGTGTGTGTGTCCAGTGTGTGCGTGTGTCCAGTGTGAGTGTGTGTGTGTGTTTGTGCAATGTGTGTGTGTGTGTCCAGTGTGTGTGTGTGTGTGTGTGTCCAGTGTGTGTGTGTTCAGTGTGTGTCTGTGTGTGTGTTTCCAGTTTGTGTGTGTCCAGTGTGTGTGTGTGTCCAGTGTATGTGTCCTGTGTGTGTTTGTGTCCTGTGTGTGTGTGTGTGTGTGTGTCCAGTGTGTGTATGTGTGTCCAGTCTGTGTGTTTCCAGTGTTTGTACTCCTGAGTGGCGCAGTGGTCTAAGGCACTGCATCGCAGTGCTAACTGTGCCACTAGATCGTGGTTCGAATCCAGGCTCTGTCACAGCCGGCCGCGACCGGGAGACTCGATTGGCGGCGCACAATTGGCCCAGCGTCGTCCAGGGTAGGGGAGGGAATGGCCGGCAGGGATGTAACTCAGTTGATAGAGCATGGCGTTTGCAACGCCAGGGTTGTGGGTTCGATTCCCACGGGGGGCCAGTATAAAAAAAAAAAAATTAAAATAAAGATGTATTCACTAACTGTAAGTCGCTCTGGATAAGAGCGTCTGCTAAATGACTAAAATGTAAAATGTAAATGTATGTGTGTGTGTGTGTGTGTGTGTTTCCAGTGTGTGTGTGTCCAGTGTGTGTCCAGTGTTTGGATGTCCAGCATGTGTGTGTGTCCAGTGTGTGTCCAGTGTGTGTTTGTCCAGTGTGTGTGTGTGTCCAGTCTGTGTGTTTCCAGTGTTTGTGTGTGTGTGCGTGTGTCCAGTGTGAGTGTGTGTGTGTGTCCAGTGTGCAGTGTGTGTGTGTGTCCAGTGTGTGTGTGTTCAGTGTGTGTCTGTGTGTGTGTCCAGTGTGTGTGTGTGTGTGTCCAGTGTGTGTTTGTGTCCGGTGTTCTTGTATTTGAGACTGTATTGGGACCACAACTTATATAAACACCTTTCGTATTAGGACCTTTGGACATGTTAGGACCAAAAGCATGGTCCTCACAAGGCAAACCACTGGAATAGCCTGGAAATAGCATGCTAATATGCCTGGTTTATGGTCCTAATAAGGCGGTATTTTTGTAGGCCCCCTATGGGGGACACACAGTACTGCAATGTTGTATCATTGGATGGCCGAGAACATCAAGCGCCCTCTATAGGGAACATATAGTAGTGCAGTATTTTCTCATTGGATGGCAGAGAACATCTTGATTTTTCTGATTGGACTGTAGAAGCTGGCTCAGGGATTTGTTGTGATTGTCAACATCCATATGTTGACAATCACTGACTGCAACTGACAAAGCAAGAAGGTCGCTAAAATCAGCCTTTTTAATCAGTTTAATATGCTCAATTGTATTATTAAATTCAGCCTACTCTAGTAATCAGTTAATGTTTAATGCTAAATATCATGTCATGTTATACTGAATACCAGTGCTAAATAATTCATGCTTTTTGGGATTGGTTTAACCCTTAACAGTGAAAACTTATTAGAAAACCAGGTTTTTCTCCGTTTTCTTTGCCCTTTGGGAACCCTTACAAATTCAATCTAGGTAGTGGTATGTATCCATGTGTACAGTTGTGGTCAAAAGTTTTGAGAATGACACAAATATTAATTTTCACAAAGTCTGCTGCCTCAGTTTTTATGATGGCAATTTGCATATACTCCAGAATGTTATGAAGAGTGATCAGATGAATTGCAATTAATTGCGAAGTCCCTCTTTGCCATGAAAAATAACATGTCCACTGCATTTCAGCCCTGCCACAAAAGGACCAGCTGACATCATGTCAGTGATTCTCTCATTAACACTGGTGAGAGTGTTGACGAGGACAAGGCTGGAGATCACTCTGTCATGCTGATTGAGTTAGAATAACAGACTGGAAGCTTTAAAAGGAGGGTGGTGCTTGAAATCATTGTTCTTCCTCTGTTAACCATGGTTACCTGCAAGGAAACGCGTGCCGTCATCATTGCTTTGCACAAAAAGGGCTTCACAGGCAAGGATATTGCTGCTAGTAAGATTGCACCTAAATCAACCATTTATCGGATCATCAAGAACTTCAAGGAGAGAGATTCAATTGTTGTGAAGAAGACAAAGGAGATGATTGTGGACTACAGGGGAAAAAAAGGACTGAGCACGCCCCCATTCTCATCGACGGGGCTGTAGTTGAACAGGTTGAGAGCTTCAAGTTCCTCGGTGTCCACATCACCAACTAACTATCATGGTCCAAACACACCAACACAGTCATGAAGAGGGCACGACAAAACCTATTCCCCCTCAGGAGACTGAAAAGATTTGGCATGGGTCCTCAGATCCTCAAAAAGTTATACAGCTGCACCATCGAGAGCATCCTGACTGGTTGCATCACCGCCTGGTATGGCAACTGCTCGGCCTCCGACCGCAAGGCACTACAGAGGGTAGTGCGTACGGCCCAGTACATCACTGGGGTCAAGCTTCCTGCCATCCAGGACCTCTATACCAGGTGGTGTCTGAGGAAGGCCCTAGAAATGGTCAAAGACTCAAGCCACCCTAGTCATAAACTGTTCTCTCTGCTACCGCATGGCAAGCGGTACCGGAGCGCCAAGTCTAGGTCCAAAAGGCATGTGGCAAATAAAATGTGATTTGATTTGATTCAATTGTTGTGAAGAAGGCTTCAGGGCGCCCAAGAAAGTCCAGCAAGCGCCTGACTGTCTCCTAAAGTTGATTCAGCTGCGGGATCGGGGCACCACCAGTGCAGAGCTTGCTCAGGAATGGCAGCAGGCAGGTGTAAGTGCATCTGCATGCACAGTGAGGCGAAGACTTTTGGAGGATGGCCTGGTGTCAAGAAGGGCAGCGAGAAGCCACTTCTCTCCTGGAAAAACATCAGGGACAGACTGATATTCTGCAAAAGGTACAGGGATTGGACTGCTGAGGACTGGGGTCATTTCCGATTGTTTGGGGCATCCAGAAAAAAGCTTGTCCAGAGAATACAAGGTGAGCGCTACCATCAGTCCTGTGTCATGCCAACAGTAAAGCATCCTGAGACCATTCATGTGTGGGGTTGCTTCTCAGCCAAGGGAGTGGGCTCACTCACAATTTTGCCTAAGAACACAGCCATGAATAAAGAATGGTAGCAACACATCCTCCGAGAGCAACTTCTCCCAACCATCCAACAACAGTTTGGTGATGAACAATGCCTTTTCCAGCATGATGGAGCACCTTGCCATAAGGCAAAAGTGATAACTAAGTGGCTCGGGGAACAAAACATCAACATTTTGGGTCCATGGCCAGGAAACTCCCCAGACCTTAATCCCATTGAGAACTTGTGGTCAATCCTCAAGAGGCGGGTGGACAAACAAAAACCCACAAATTCTGAAAACTCCAAGCATTGATTGTGCAAGAATGGACTGCCATCAGTCAGGATGTGGCCCAGAAGTTAATTGACAGCATGCCAGGGCGGATTGCAGAGGTCTTGAAAAAGAAGGGTCAACACTGCAAATATTGACTCTTTGCATAAACTAAATGTAATTGTCAATAAAAGCCTTTGACACTTATGGAATGCTTGTAATTATACTTCAGTATACAATAGTAACATCTTACAAAAATATCTAAAAACACTGAAGCAGCAAACTTTGTTTAGACCAATACTTGTCATTCACAAAACGTTTGACCACGACTGTAGTCTAGGATGCCACCTCACCCCTTTATGGTATTCTGAATTGAATATATTTCCAGATTATGGTTGGGGGCCATCTAAAGAGCAACTTATTCAAAGAGCAACTTTCTCTGATATTGTCGGGGCAAGATATTGACATCCAGAGAGGTCCTAGGACAAGGCCCAAAATGAAGCCTGACCTAAATTTAAGGTGCTTTTGGGTGACAGCGGCAGAACCGTTGAAGCTAGAAACACATTTCAACCACAGGAACGTTCCTATGGTCCTCCCGATCTGTGCAAGCCTACCCTTGACCATGTGGAATTAACCCTTTACAGTGAAAACAGGGTGTAATTCTTCTAACAGTTGACCTTGACCTCTCTCCCCATAGGAATACATTGCCTGTTGCCCTAACTTCAACCTGATGCCAATGTGGGTTGTGATTGGCATATCAAACTGTCTTCAATGACAACCCATCAGGCCACTACAAGGATTACCTGTGTTGATTTTAAGCTTCCTGGAGCAACCGGAAGTGGTTAAATTGACCCTAAACGTGGTTTTGATTTCACTCCCTGCAGTTAGTGAAAAACACTGCATTCAACCCTTTGTATATCAGTCAGTTCTTAACGTAAAGACTTGAAACTCAGGATTCTGTAAAAGCGTGTCCCAAGGAGGATATATGTTTACTTTCAGCTTCCTGTAATAACAGGAAGTGCCTTCAATTGGGGTCATAGGGGCTGTTACGAAGGGTTAAAAATGTCACATCTTTCCATAATTTCATATATGTGATTAGGCAACCCTCATGAACCGGTACACATTAGAAAACCTGGTTTTTCTCAGGTTCAAGCTAAGTACAGTGGCTTGCGAAAGTATTCACCCCCCTTGGCATTTTTCCTATTTTGTTGCCTTACAACCTGGAATTAATATGGATTTTTGGGGGGTTTGTATTTTTTGATTTACACAACATGCCTACCACTTTGAAGATGCAGAATATTTTTTGTGTGAGCCACCTTTTGCAGCAATTTCAGCTGCAAGTCTCTTGGGGTATGTCTCTATAAGCTTGGCACATCTAGCCACTGGGATTTTTGCCTATTCTTCAAGGCAAAACTGCTCCAGCTCCTTCAAGTTGGATGGGTTCCACTGGTGTACAGCAATCTTTCAGTCATACCACAGATTCTCAATTGGATTGAGGTCTGGACTTTGACTAGGCCATTCCAAGACATTTAAATGTTTCCCGTTAAACCACTCAAGTGTTCCTTTAGCAGTATGCTTAGGGTCATTGTCCTATTGGAAGGGGAACCTCCGTCCCAGTCTCAAATCTCTGGAAGACTGAAACAGGTTTCCCTCAAAAATTTCCCTGTATTTAGCGCCATCCATCATTCCTTCAATTCTGACCAGTTTCCCAGTCCCTACCGATGAAAAACATCCCCACAGCATGATGCTGCCACCACCATGCTTAACTGTGGGGATGGTGTTCTCGGGGTGATGAGAGGTGTTGGGTTTGCACCAGACATAGTGTTTTCCTTGATGGCCAAAAAGCTCAATTTTAGTCTCATCTGACCAGAGTACCTTCTTCCATTTGTTTGGGGAGTCTCCCACATGCCTTTTGGTGAACACCAAACTTATTTGATTATTTTTTTCTTTAAGCAATGGCTTTTTTTCTGGCCAGTCTTCCGTAAAGCCCAGCTCTGTGGAGTGTACGGCTTAAAGTGGTCCTATGGACAGATACTCCCCGCTGTGGAGCTTTGCAGCTCCTTCAGGGTTATATTTGGTCTCTTCGTTGCCTCTCTGATTAATGCCCTCCTTGCCTGGTCCGTGAGTTTTGGCTTGTCAGGTTTGTTGTGGTGCCAGATTCTTTCAATAAAAAAATATGGATTTAATGGTGCTCCGTGGGATGTTCAAAGTTTCAGATATTTTTTTATAACCCAACCCTGATCTGTACTTCTCCACAACTTTGTCTCTGACCTGTTTGGAGAGCTCCTTGGTCTTCATGGTGCCACTTGCTTGGTGGTGCCCCTTGCTTAGTGGTGTTGCAGACTCTGGGGTCATTCAGAACAGGTTTATATATACTGAGATCATGTGACAGATCATGTGACACTTTTCCGTAATTTCTTTTTTTTTTTTTCACTTCACCAATTTGGACAATTTAGTGTATGTCCATTCCATGCAATCCAAATAAAAATCTATTTAAATGACAGGTTGTAATGCAACAAAATAGGAAAAACGCCAAGGGCGATGAATACTTTGCAAGGCACTGCAAGGATATTCATCAATTTCTAGTCTTTCACGCTATTGAGGGGGATTTGTCTGGGGGTCATAGCTTAAACATGTCTATGACGATGAGGGGAGATGCATATGTGAGTCTCGAGCTAATCGGACCATGGATATAAGAAGGCTTGCCCCTGAACACTTGTAACTTTACTGCACTCCTGACATCATACTTGAGTATTGAGCCAATAGCAGCATCTATATACACTGCTAAAAAAAATAAAGGGAACACTAAAATAACACATCCTAGATCTGAATGAATGAAATAATCTTATTAAATACTTTTTTCTTTACATAGTTGAATGTGCTGACAGCAAAATCACACAAAAATTATCAATGGAAATCAAATGTATCAACCCATGGAGGTCTAGATTTGCAGTCACACTCAAAATTAAAGTGGAAAACCACACTACAGGCTGATCCAACTTTGATGTAATGTCCTTAAAACAAGTCAAAATGAGGCTCAGTAGTGTGTGTGGCCTCCATGTGCCTGTATGACCTCCCTACAATGCCTGGGCATGCTCCTGATGAGGTGGCGGATGGTCTCCTGAGGGATCTCCTCCCAGACCTGGACTAAAGCATCCGCCAACTCCTGGACAGTCTGTGGTGCAACGTGGCGTTGGTGGATGGAGCGAGACATGATGTCCCAGATGTGATCAATTGGATTCAGGTCTGGGGAACGTCAATGCCTTCCTCTTGCAGGAACTGCTGACACACTCCAGCCACATGAGGTCTAGTATTGTCTTGCATTAGGAGGAACCCAGGGCCAACCGCACCAGCATATGGTCTCACAAGGGGTCTGAGGATCTCATCTCGTACCTAATGGCAGTCAGGCTACCTCTGGCGAGTACATGGAGGGCTGTGCGGCCCCCCAAAGAAATGCCACCCCACACCATGACTGACCCACCGCCAAACCGGTCATGCTGGAGGATGTTGCAGGCAGCAGCACGTTCTCACGGCGTCTCCAGACTCTGTCACGTCTGTCACATGTGCTCAGTGTGAACCTGCTTTCATCTGTGAAGAGCACAGGGCGCCAGTGGCGAATTTGCCAATCTTGGTGTTCTCTGGCAAATGCCAAACGTCCTGCACGGTGTTGGGCTGTAAGCACAACCCCCACCTGTGGACGTCGGGCCCTCATACCACCCTCATGGAGTCTGTTTCTGACCGTTTGAGCAGACACATGCACATTTGTGGCCTGCTGGAGGTCATTTTGCAGGGCTCTGGCAGTGCTCCTCCTGCTCCTCCTTGCACAAAGGCGGAGGTAGCGGTCCTGCTGCTGGGTTGTTGCCCTCCTACGGCCTCCTCCACGTCTCCTGATGTACTGGCCTGTCTCCTGGTAGCGCCTCCATGCACTGGACACTACGCTGACAGACACATCAAACTTTCTTGCCACAGCTCGCATTGATGTGCCATCCTGGATGAGCTGCACTACCTGAGCCACTTGTGTGGGTTGTAGACTCCGTCTCATGCTACCACTAGAGTGAAAGCACCGCCAGCATTCAAAAGTGACCAAAACATCAGCCAGGAAGCATAGGAACTGAGAAGTGGTCTGTGGTCACCACATGCAGAAACACTCCTTTATTGGGGGTGCCTTGCTAATTGCCTATAATTTCCACCTGTTGTCTATTCCATTTGCACAACAGCATGTGACATTTATTGTCAATCAGTGTTGCTTCCTAAGTGGACAGTTTGATTTCACAGAAGTGTGATTAAATTGGAGTTACATTGTGTTGTTTAAGTGTTCCCTTAATTTTTTTGAGCAGTGTATTAAGAATGGGCTTAAGCCCCATAAAGTTCATAAACAAGATGGGCTTGGCCACCCCACCATCATACTTGAGTCTTTAGCCAACCGCAATATATATATTAGTGTTGGTCTTAGGCACTTATAAAGTCTGTAAGTCACAGATCTAGGATCAGTTGACCTCCATATCGTGTTAACATTAGTCACAAATATCTGACTTCAGTATAGTCTATAGCGGTTTCTTCATTAAGACTTATACAGTGGGGAGAACAAGTATTTGATACACTTCCGATTTTGCAGGTTTTCCTACTTACAAAGCATGTAGAGGTCTGTAATTTTTTATCATAGGTACCCTTCAACTGTGAGAGACGGAATCTAAAACAAAAATCGAGAAAATCACATTGTATGATTTTTAAATAATTAATTTGCATTTTATTGCATGACATAAGTATTTGATCACCTACCAACCAGTAAGAATTCCGGCTCTCACAGACCTGTTAGTTTTCTTTAAGAAGCCCTCCTGTTCTCCACTCATTACCTGTATTAACTGCACCTGTTTGAACTCGTTACCTGTAAAAAAGACACCTGTCCACACACTCAATCAAACAGACTCCAACCTCTCCACAATGGCCAAGACCAGAGAGCTGTGTAAGGACATCAGGGATACAATTGTAGACTTGCACAAGGCTGGGATGGGCTACAGGACAATAGGCAAGCAGCTTGGTGAGAAGGCAACAACTGTTGGCGCAATTATTAGAAAATGGAAGAAGTTCAAGATGACAGTCAATCACCCTCGGTCTGGGGCTCCATGCAAGATCTCACCTCGTGGGGCATCAATGATCATGAGGAAGGTGAGGGATCAGCCCAGAACTACACGGCAGGACCTGGTCAATGACCTGAAGAGAGCTGGGACCACAGTCTCAAAGAAAACCATTAGTAACACACTACGCCATCATGAATTAAAATCCTGCAGCGCACGCAAGGTCCCCCTGCTCAAGCCAGCGCATGTCCAGGATGCTTTTCTGCAAAGGGGACAGGACGACTGCACCGTATTGAGGGGAGGATGGATGGGGCCATGTATCGCGAGATCTTGGCCAACAACCTCCTTCCCTCAGTAAGAGCATTGAAGATGGGTCATGGCTGGGTCTTCCAGCACGACAACGACCAGAAACACACAGCCAGGGCAACTAAGGAGTGGCTCCTTAAAAAGCCTCTCAAGGTCCTGGAGTGGCCTAGCCAGTCTCCAGACCTGAACCCAATAGAAAATCTTTGGAGGGAGCTGAAAGTCCGTATTGCCCAGCGACAGCCCCGAAACCTGAAGGATCTGGAGAAGGTCTGTATGGAGGAGTGGGCCAAAATCCCTGCTGCAGTGTGTGCAAACCTGGTCAAGACCTACAGGAAACATATGATCTCTGTAATTGCAAACAAAGGTTTCTGTACCAAATATTAAGTTCTGCTTTTCTGATGTATCAAATACTTATGTCATGCAATAAAATGCAAATTAATTACTTAAAAATCATACAATGTGATTTTCTGGATTTTTGTTTTAGATTCTGTCTCTCACAGTTGAAGTGTACCTATGATAAAAAATTACAGACCTCTACATGCTTTGTAAGTAGGAAAACCTTCAAAATCGGCAGTGTATCAAATACTTGTTCTCCCCACTGTAGTTGGCTTATATGTTTGACTTGGTGGAGTGGAGCAGAGAGGGGGATGGGAGCAGAGAAGGGGATGGGAGGCTGATCATTGATTGGCTGTAGTGTAGGGTGTGTCATACAATGTATCAACATTCCAACTGCTAGCTCAAATTCTCACTCAAATGTACCACTAATATGAAAATGTTCCACAGACTGTCTTGCAGAATACTATGCACTGACAAAACATTTAGTGTTACAAATCAAAGCTTAACATTAAAATATGTGATTTCAAATGACTAAATAAAATTCAGACAGGCCTGTTATGTGCTCTCCAACACAAACATAAACTGTGTTGTTGCTGTAGACCTTTTCACAGATATAGGAGCAGTTGATCTCCACAGAATGTTAGCAGCCACTAATATCTGACTTCTGTATAGTCCATAGCGGTTTCTTCATTAAGACTTCTATTTGGCTTATATGTTTGACTTGGTGGAGTGGAGCAGAGTGGGGGAAGGGAGCAGAGAAGGGGATGGGAGGCTGATCATTGATTGGCTGTAGTGTAGGGTGTGTCATACAATGTATCACATTTCCAACTGCTAGCTCAAATTATCACTCAAATGTACCACTAATATGAAAATGTTCCACAGACTGTCTTGCAGACTACTAAGCACTGACAAAACATTTAGTGTTACAAATCAAAGTTTAACATTAAAATATGTGATTTCAAATGACTAAATTAAGTTCAGACAGGCCTGTTATGTGCTCTCTAACACAAACATAAACTGTGTTGTTGTCAACCTTTTCACAGATCTAGGATCAGGTGACCTCCACAGAATGTTAACATTAGCCACAAATATCTGACTTCTGCAGAGTGCACAAAAGTGCCAAACTGCCAAAAAGTTTCACAGGTCAACACATCTCTGCCCAGGGTTGCCATGTATGCTTTTTTTTGTGGTTTATTGACGTACTTTGGAAACTTTGCCGCAGGTGAAAAGTTTTGGTCGCTGGGTGCAAGTTTTTATACTACTTCTATATTGCAACTACCAACATGGCATTTAAAAAAATCTATTAATTTCCCTGTAATCTGCTGAAATTGTGCTAGTTTTCAGGCTTTGAAGGCAGGTTTTGCGTTGACTTCCTACAAATTCGTAATTGATCTGGCAAGCCTGTCTCTGCCTGAGCATGATCACCTCTAAAGTAGCTGTGCAGCACCTTTTTAAGGAAGAGGAGGATGGTTGCAGATGTTTGAATTCATGCAAGAAGGTGAGCTATTAACTAAACTGCTAACCAATAGTTTAGCTAAAATTGAATTTGTATTTGGTGTATTGGCAAGCAATGCATGTTCCCGTTGTCTTTATTTTTAATTAGTTAATGTTAGCTCACATATGTCTTTCGGTGGAATCCAAGTCCAGGAACATACAAAGCAACCAATGCGGTATGTTTTAAGGCTTAGCCTAGTTTTTAGAGTATGCTTGCCTTGCTTTAGCCAAACCACTCAAACTGATTCTCTTTTAGTCTATCCATAAAAGCAGATTCAGTTTCAGTTGCATCCAGGAACTTGCATAATCTGCTTATGTTATGCTTATACTTGCTTTTTTACCTTGAAAGTAGTCTTAAAAAAGGAAATTGTAACAGATGTTTGTTGGACCTCTATTAGTCAATGATATCAGTCATTGGTGTCCCCCAGCCCATCCCCGATGTTGTGTGCAGAGCAATCTTGTCATTCTATTAAGTCTCAACTATTCTTTTTGTAACTTGTCTTCCTTTACAAAGGCACTGCAGAGGCTAAGGAGACGCATGGAAACTCTGAAGAAACATCATTCAACTTGTGAGGCCAGATTTGAAAAGGAAATTATAAATCCAGAAGCTCAGGTTTGTCAATTGTTTAGAGTGAGGATACTGGGGATGGTTGAATCGTTATAATATCCTATTGCCTAATTTGCACATGACTAATATCATTTTATTGTATCCTTAGATGTCAGACACTGAGGTTGCCAGTACCTCTGAGGCTGCCAGTACCGCTGGGTCGAAAGTCCATGTGTTGGATGATGCACCGCCATTGATCAGAACAGACAGCATATATGGCCAGGATATGATACACATTTTCGAGGGAATGACTGCATCCGCGTCTATGCCAAACAATGTGGTGCCAAGTTACCTGAAGCATTGTCATCAACTAAACTACGAAAACAGGTTGCCACCCTCTCCAGAGTGTTAAATCTCAATGATACAGAACAGGACCAGTTTGCTGACTTCTTGGGTCACGACATTCGGATTCATTGAAAGTTCTACCGTCTTCCAGAGGGAACGCTTCAGTTGGCAAAAATAAGTAAAATACTGATGGCGTGTGAACAGGGCAGATTGGCAGAGTTCAAGGGGAAAACTCTGGATCAAATAACCATCAGTCCCAGTGGTAAGTTTACCCCCAGTGTTTAGTTTAATGGCAAAATGTTTACACTTTGATTTGTTTTGCGCAGATTTAGCTTGCCTCAATTTACCATTCTTCCTTTGGCTGTCTTTTACAAACTGTTATGTCTGAAGAAATGGATGCTGCAGCCACTGATTGCGCATCAGAGAGTGACTCTGAGAGAGAGGAGTCGTCTGAAAAATCCTATGAAGGAAATCTGACAGGTATGCCTATACCTTATATACACATGGACCTATTCTTAATTACAATGTACTGTTAGAAAATGACATGTTTTCCACTGATATTTTCCAGGAGAGATGTCAGCAATTCGGGCCAAACAGCCAATGACCAAGGGAAAGCTGGGACAAAAGAGAGGCTCACACGGTAAGTATGTTTCCTGCTACCTTCAGTCAGTGCGTTTTCACTCTGTAGTGTCAGCTTATGGCTGTACTGTGCTGGTCCAGATCAATTCTGTCTTCATCAGTTAGTGTATTTCCAACCATGCCAGCACAGAATGGTTGAGTTTGGATTGTACACAAGTCAAGACATTAGATCTGGAATTAGTGTGTCAGGATAGATGATAACACAGAAGGATTACCACACTTTAGATTGATTTTCTTGGAGGTAGGGAACTTGATTGAATACTTATTGCTTTTATTAGAAGGTTTACATTGCAAACAGATTGTTGGGCTTAGATTCCATACAGATTGAGTCTGCCTTGATGTCAGCATTGCACATTCTTCTCTCACACGCTTATCTATGTAGATATTTAGTTAGGATTGTTAGTTTAACTTCATCACACTCTGAATATATATCTGCAACCTTGTAGAGTTAATAGAAAGAGAGGTTCAAGTTCATTGTAGTCAACCTTTTAATAAAAAAATAAAAAATGTGTGGCATAATGTAGAATGTATAATGCAATCTCTTTCCAAAGGTGCCAAAGGAACAAAAAGGGATTGGTTGACAACAGAGGTGGATGCAGTTGAAGATTCCTTGATGAATTTTATCAGAATGGGAAAAACGCCTGGAAAACAAGACAGTGAGAAATGCATTGCTGCTTCTCCCCAAGCACTAGTAAACAGGGACTGGAGAGCGGTGAAGTTCTATGTACACAACAGAATAATTGCAGATCAGAGAAAATAAGTGTAGACTAGGGTTCTGCTCTATCCAGATTTTCATTTCTTATATAGTAGCTAGCAACTGAATGTCACTTTTGTTTTCTTTGTGATCTTGGATTTCTTAGCCTGTATTACATTGGAGAAATTAAGGTTCTTAAATGGTTATTCCTTAGTTCTTAAGGTTCCCGAGAGAACTCGGTTCTGCTTTATTTGAAGTTCTTATGAATGTTTCATATATACAGTTGAAGTCGGAAGTTTAAATACACCTTAGCCAAATATATTTAAACTCAGTTTTTCACAATTCTTGACATTTAATCCTAGTAAAAATTCCCTGTCTTAGGTCAGTTAGGATCACCACTTTATTTTAAGAATGTGAAATGTCAGAATAATAGTTGAGAGTGATTTATTTAAGCTTTCATTACTTTCATCACATTCCAAGTGGGTCAGAAGTTTAGATCCTACCAAATACTAATTGAGTGTATTGCCTTTAAATTGTTTAACGTTTCGGGTAGCCTTCCACAAGCTTCCCACAATAAGTTGGGTGAATTTTGGCCCATTCCTCCTGACAGAGCTGGTGTAACTGAGTCAGGTTTGTAGGCCTCCTTGCTCGCACACGCTTTTTCAGTTCTGCCCACAAATATTCTATAGGATTGAGGTCAGGGCTTTGTGATGGCCACTCCAATACCTTGACATTGTTGTCCTTAAGCCATTTTGCCACAACTTTGGAAGTATGCTTGGGGTCATTGTCCATTTGGAAGACCCATTTGCGACCAAGCTTTAACTTCCTGACTGATGTCTTGAGATGTTGTTGGTGTTCTTCGGCTTGCAAGCGTCCCCCTTTTTCCTCCAAACATAACGATGGTCATTATGGCCAAACAGTTATATTTTTGTTTCATCAGACCAGAGGGCATTTCTCCAAAAAGTACGATCTTTGTCCCCATGTGCAGTTGCAAACCGTAGTCTGACTTTTTTATGGTAGTTTTGGAGCAGTGGCTTCTTCCTTGCTGAGCGGCCTTTCAGGTTATGTCGATATAGGACTCGTTTTACTGTGAATATAGATACTTGTGTACCTGTTTCCTCCAGAATCTTCACAAGGTCCTTTGCTGTTCTTCTGGGATTGATTTGCACTTTCCGCACCAAAGTACGTTCATCTCTACTTCCTGAGCGGTATGACGGCTGCATGGTACCATAGTGTTAATACTTGCGTACTATTGTTTCTACAAATGAACGTGGTACCTTCAGTCGTTTGAATATTGCTCCCAAGGATGAACCAGACTTGTGGAGGTCAATTTTCTTTTCTTCTGAGGTCTTGGCTGATTTATTTTGATTTTCCCATGATGTCAAGCAAAGAGGCACTGAGTTTGAAGGTAGGCCTTGAAATACATCCACAGGTACACCTCCAATTGACTCAAATGATGTCAATTAGCCTATCAGAAGCTTCTAAAGCCATGACATCATTTTCTGGAATTTTCCAAGCTGTTTAAAGGCACAGTCAACTTAGTGTATGTAAACTTCTGACCCACTGGAATTGTGATACAGTGAATTATAAGTGAAATAATCTGTCTGTAAACAATTGTTGGAAAAATTACTTGTGTCATGCACAAAGTAGATGTCCTAACCGACTTGCCAAAACTATAGTTTGTTAACAAGATCTTTGTGGAGTGGTTGAAAAACGAGTTCACCTTTGCAGTGACTAAGGTTCTCCTGAATACTTCAAGGGTTTTTCAAGTTTGGAAGCCTGCTGATGACTTGTTACACAACAATAAAAAACATTTTCCTAAACGATTCATCTGTTACTTGGTTATATTGAATCCATTACTGAAATGGTTGTTCCAGTTTAAATACTTTACAGAAAAACTACACTAGAGCCGTTGCGTTGCCATCCGTGTCGCATCATTGTGGCATTCTACCTGCTACACTAGAAACAAACCAAAATCGATTTAAATTTAAACTTGTTACAGTTTTTCTCAATTGCTTACAAACAAATACTTGTACTTGAGACACAATGACCACAACATGTAACTCATGCACCAACCCCCTGAACCAATTCTGCTAAACTACAAGCACAATTCCTGCTTTACACTCAAATTGCAGTTCTACAACACACTTTTTTCAAAAACTACACACAAATCTTTGCATTTGTGCACAATTTTCATGCAGAAAATCTCTTGTTTTCACAATGAACACACTGCCATTCAAATATGCACACTGACTCATCACATGGGCAAACACCCGTCACACAGTTTTACAATTAGCAATCAGAGCTTTAGCATAAAAGGGCAACAGGTGAGCTCTTCTGTTTTGGAGCAATGGATGCCAACATTGGAAACAGCGGCAGAGCCAGAGGAGTGAGAGTAAGAGGAGGAGGACGGGGAGGACGAGGACGAGGACGAGGACGAGGAAGGCCAAGGACCGTAATCTCTGATGAGATCCGAGCCACTTTGGTTGATCATGTGGTCAACCATGGTCTAACAATGAGGGAGGCTGGGCAAAGAGTACAGCCAACTTTGAGCAGGTGCAGTGGAGCACCGGTTCATCTTCATTGATGAGGTTGGATTCAACCTCACAAAAAGAAGAAAGAGGGGAAGGAATATCATCGGCCAGAGTGCCATTGTTCAAGTCCCTGGCCAGCGCGGAGGGAACATCACAATGTGTGCAGCGATTACCCACCACGGCGTCATCCATCACCATGCTACCCTTGGCCCCTACAACACCGCACATCTGATCACATTCCTGGACACCCTACACAACACACTCATTCCACCAGATCAGGTAGATGGCCCAGAGCAGCTCAGGTACGTTGTCATTTGGGACAACATAAGTTTCCACAGGGCTGCTCTGGTTCGTAACTGGTTCACTGCCCACCCACGCTTTTTAGTTGTTTATCTCCCTCCATATTCTCCATTCCTCAATCCTATTGAGGAATTTTTTTCTGCCTGGAGATGGAAAGTGTATGACCGAAATCCACAAACGCGTATACCTCTTCTCCAAGCTATGGAAGACGCATGTGGAGATATAGCAGCTGATGCTTTTCATGGCTGGAATCGCCATGCTAGGCAATATTTCCCCTGCTGCTTGGCCAGGGAAAACATTGCTTGTGATGTGGATGAGGTGCTGTGGCCAGACCGCAACAGAAGAGAGGATGCAGCATATTTATTTATTTTTTACTGTAATTGTATACATTGAATTGTTCTGTTTTGTATGTAAAGCACTGTATGTGTAACTTTGTGTTGGTTGGGAATGGGATGTACACTGTGTACATTGTTTTTGTGGGAAAAATGAAATATTTGTTACCGTGTATTTGTGTGTTCTGAGTATAATAACAATATTCTCAAATATTTTACAACACACTTATGTATGTACTGTCTGTAGTAATGGCAACACTGAACCAAAAAAAGGCCTAAGTCATTATGATGAATGGAGAATAAGTGTTTTCCATTCATCATAGTGTTTTACATTGAGCACATCAGTGTTCAACTGGTTCTTATAAATGTCGATTCATATGATGGTTTGTGTGTGTCATTTGAAAACAAAATACCATTTTGATAAGAAATAACATGGTTTTGAATGTAAAGTTTCATTTTGCTGGAGAATTGAGGGGTTTTGCCCATTGTGTGTGTGTTTTTTAATTTGTGTGTAGAGTTCTGAGAATATGAGGCATGCTTTCAGAAAATGTGTGTAAACAATCGAGAAAAACTGTATTTATTGTACGCTTCCTTTAGGCGCAACGCAGGCAGTTGGATGCTTTCATAGATTTCATAGGCGGCATTCCCTTCATGGCTGATGGCAATGCATTATAATGCAATGTATGGTCTCAATTAGGTGGTAAAATTTCAAGTGTACTTTTTTCAAGGAGTAAGTCACTTTAAGTGATTTCCTGATTATATATATTTTTTCAAACTCATGAGTGTAATTTCTGTGCTCCTATGATGTCTGGAAAGCATTGTCCTCGAAAGGTAGGTATTTACGAGGGGTCCTTAATTGGTTACAAATACAAGACTGCGTGTGTGTGTGTGTGTGTGTGTGTGTGTGGGGGGGGTTGGTGTGGAGGAGGGATGGGAGGGGGGTATGATGAACACATGACATCTGTTTGTGACACAGGTGAGAGCTCCAGCCTCTAGCCCAGCCAGACTAGAAAACACTCATCTGAAATTGGACAATAAACTACAGTTTGTAATGAAATACAGGAATGTGTCTTTACCGGTTACTGCCACATCACTGAGCTTTCTACATCTGAATGAGTTTTCTACAGAGATGAAGCACAGTGGTCAAACAGCGACCACTGTGACTATGGTGGGGCTGTTAAGCATGAAACACACTGAGAATCTCACTGCCGATATACTGCCGATGAGTACTTACTTTACATTACTGACTTTATTGTCCCCATGGGGACATTTTGTTGCACTATCATGCACATTTTTAAAGTGGCGTTTATACAGTAGACAACAAATTGACAATACAAAATTCATAACAGTTACATACAGTATATATCAATGAAAGAGACTAGCCTGCTGGCCTTACTGGTGGATAGGAACATTAGCCCAAGCTGTTTAGGAGGGATATCACACCTGGCACAAATGTTTGTCTAGTTCTGTTTTTCCTGCCGGGGGTGCCCTATACCTGCACCCAGAGGGGAGTAGTTCAAAGTTCAGGTACGGGGGTGGCTTGGGTCTAAAATGTTTTTGTGAGCCTTGCTGAGGGCTCTGAACTTAAAAGATCTCATCACCTTGCTTGCTGTGGTGATAATCCTTCTCAGCATATTTTTCTGTCTGACAGTGGCATTGCCAAACCAACAAACAATGCAAAAAGTTTAAATACTAAGATTTGTAAAACACAGTCAGTATAGTACAGTTAACATTAAAAGATCCCAGCTTTTTGAGAAAGTACAGTCTCTGTTGACTCTTTTTGTAAATCAGGTCTGTAGATTTACTCTACTGAAGCTTATTGTCTAAGTGGACAGTCAGATATTTGTATTCCTCTACAATCTCTATGTTCTGACCTCTGATAGATGTTGCAGAGGTGGGTGTTGTTCGCTTCCTGAAGTCTATCTATGCACATCTCTTTGATCTTGTTGGTATTGAGGACCAAGTGTGATTCATCACACCATCCTACAAAGTCATTTAGTACTGGGCCATGACAGAGGGAGGCCGTTCCTTCTCTTGCTAGAACAAAAATGGTACCTGCTGCGTGCCGACCCAGTAGCAACGAACCTACCGATTCTACTTGTAGAATAGCAATGCTTGTCAGTGGCCAATAACTTGACTTTGAGCCAGTCAGAGAGCACGAAACCCCATGTGGGGGAGCCAGCAATTATTTATTTTTAAAGAGGGCATTTTCTGCGTACATCCACAGATGAGCCAGTCACACTTCATATTTTTATTTTTATTTTATTTCACCTTTATTTAACCAGGTAAGCCAGTTGAGAACAGGTTCTCATTTACAACTGCGACCTGGCCAAGATAAAGCAAAGTAGTGCAATAAAAACAACACAGAGTTACATATGGGGTAAAAAAAAACATAAAGTCAGAAATACAACAGAAAATATATATACAGTGTGTGCAAATGTAGCAAGTTATGGAGGTAAGGCAATAAATAGGCTATAGTGCAGAATAATTACAATAGTATTAACACTGGAATGCTAGATGTGCAAGAGATGATGTGCAAATAGAGATACTGGGGTGCAAAAGAGCAAAATAAATAACCATATAGGGATGAGGTAGTTGGGTGGGCTAATTTCAGATGGGCTGTGTACAGGTGCAGTGATCGGTAAGGTGCTCTGACAACTGATGCTTAAAGTTATTGAGGGAGATAAGAGTCTCCAGCTTCAGAGATTTTTGCAATTCGTTCCAGTCATTGGCAGCAGAGAACTGGAAGGAATGGCGGCCAAAGGAGGTGTTGGCTTTGGGAATGACCAGTGAGATATACCTGCTGGAGCGCAGACTACGGGTGGGTGCTGCTATGGTGACCAATGAGCTAAGATAAGGCAGGGATTTGCCTAGCAGTGATTTATAGATGGCCTGGAGCCAGTGGGTTTGACGACGAACATGTAGTGAGGACCAGCCAACAAGAGCGTACAGGTCACAGTGGTGGGTAGTGTATGGGGCTTTGGAGACAAAACGGATGGCACTGTGATAGACTACATCCAATTTGCTGAGTAGAGTGTTGGAGGCTATTTTGTAAATGTGCAATGTAGGCTATGGGATGGCTATGGGATGGTAGCTAGATAAGTGCACAGACGCAATGCACACAACACTAAATACTTCCTCCAAGACAGCTAACCACTGTAGTTAGTATTGCCATTATAATTAAATCACAATGGATTAGATAGTTTCCATTAAACAGCTGCCTGTGTTAGCTGCCTAGTTAGTGCAATGTCCTTAGCTAGCTAGCTATGTTGTGCTAGCTAGCGAATATGCTAACATTAACTAGTTAGCTAAACATTTGGCAATGGGCTGGCACTGGCAATATGGGATTATGGAGAGTGCCTTAAATTGTTTCTTCATCATCTTGCTAGGTAGTTATCTAGTAGTGGCCATCTGGCTAGTATCAACAAGGGCTTTGTACAAAATAACGACATTAGCGCAGATAACTTGGAATCTAGACCATAAGCAATACTCACATATATGCATTGCCAAACAACGCTACTACCACCTTCTGGTTTGGAGTATTTTAACAAGGCTGAGTGGCTGACGACTTCCAAGGTCTTTGCTGTGTGAACAAATACAGTGTGAATACATTAGTGAATACATAAAATATGTATTCACTAACTGTAAGTCGCTCTGGATAAGAGCGTCTGCTAAATGACTAAAATGTAAAAGTAAATGAACACATAAGAGATTGACTGGCGACACTGTTCAGAGGTGCTAAGTACTAAATAAAGGTGAAATAAAAATTAATAAAAAACTGTCGGCAGGCAAACGTTTGACAATCCAACCGGTGTGTCTGAGCTTTTAGAGGAGGGGAGACACCCTTCTGTGCGTCTGTCACAGCTGAAGACTAACACAGAGGAAGAGGGCTGTTGGTCTGAGAGGAGGAGTGAAAAGGAAGGTAGGGGGAGAGATCAGGGCCTAAAGTGCTTAACAGTCCAGAGAGAGGAGTGTGAGAAAGCCATCAAGGAGACCACACCTCTGTTAAAATGAAGAAGCACCAGTAACTACAACCACAACCCCCTCTGCTTCCTCCCCTGGCCCCTCTCTACTATCCCCTCATTACCACTGGTGGTCCTGGAGGTAGAGCTCAGTGTTGCCAGATTGGGTAGTTTCACACCTAAAAGAAATGCGATGCAAGAAACATACAAATCCCGCCCACCCAGCTCACAGAGAAATCTGTTAAAATGTGGCTACTTTTTAGTGGATTGGGCAGGATTTTGGTTCTGATTGTGCTAGAAAGTGGCAATAGAATCTGGCAACACTGGTAGAGCTATACCGGCCTTGGGGTGGGGAAGAAAGCCTCCGAGCAGCCTCCAAGTATGCTTTTATATTTTCCTTTAAGTGGAAAAACATCAGATTTGTTCATGTTTAGCCTCTGGAAGACTATACATAGACTGAAAACTCAGAATGGATCCTGCTGAACAACTAGCAGTGAGTAATGATAGGATGTGTCAACAGAACACTGAGGGATAGAGAGCAACTGGACATGCCTAGCTCTGGAACACAGTCCTAGTGGTGCTAGGCTTCTTCACTGGTTTATTTAGCTCTTAATGAAAGAAGAGAGAAGACAACGGAGGGAAAGACAAACAGAGAGGAAAGAGAAGGGGAAGCTGCTGGTACTTTGGGAGACGATGATGAGTTTGCTGAGGTGCCAAGATAATTCACTGTAGAACAGTAGAGGACTCCCACATACTCCCGCATAACTGACAGATCTCTGCTGCTAAGAGAGGCCCACACTCTCATACAGAGAGTACACACATAGAGCGTGATTTACCCTTTGGAGTCATGCACCGTATACCCTGACTGCACATGTACTTATGCACGCACGCACACACACACGCACACACACAGACAGAACTGATTTACTGGCTCCCTGAAGGCCTGATAAAACACTGTCTGCATGACCTCACTTCCTGTTGCTGCAGCCAGCGGGAGGATGGATAGACATTAACCCGCTGAGTGGTAGAGGAGATGAGGACACATACACACACATTTCCACTCAGGGTGTTTTACTGGCTGGGAATCTGCCCCCCTGACCTTTCCCGTGTCATGCTTTAGGGGAGGTGGTCTGATCCTGACCTGTGACCCCCACATTGGCCCTCGAACAAATTAAATCAATTTGTCCTTGGGGGTTAATAATGTTTTCCATCCTATCTATCTATATACAAGTTATAAAACTGAACCTCAACTCTCAGTCTCAATTACAGTTCCAGCAAGTTTAAGAGTGATGTCTGACGTGATGACATCATGAGGTTTTCCAACTTCTATCCCTCGTCGCTTAAATCATCCTTCAATTTGAATTCATCTTAAATAATTGTTTGCCCGCTGATGTCTGCCTTTAAATTATAGTATGGCTATATAGGAAATGCCTTTTTGGAAGTGAACCCCATCACTCAAGCTTGTGGCGTAAAGCGAGTTTTAGAAGATACATTTTCAGTGGACAACTTTCTTCTTTAATCGGAGCAATGTGCCGAGGAGTGAGGAAATACCTGGCCACAATTCCTGGCAAGCCCTGGGAGAATATACTTCCATATGGACCATGACTTCAGATCAGTCCTTAGCAAAGCTGCACTGTTGAAAATGGTCAGACGGTAATTACTACGAATGGCTTCTTCAAACAGGTAAGATGAAAGAGGTACCGGGAGTCCAAGGCCAGACTCAGCGAGATGACGGAGCACGTGGCACCCTATTCACATTTAACTACTTTTGACCAGTGCATTATATAGAGAATAGGGGGTTGTAGGAGCTATTCATCATGTTTGTGTTCTATTGATTTAATCCCTATATTTACCTGTTTAGCACCTGACTGCCCCGCTGATTTACATTTCCCCCCCATTGAATATATAAAAGGCTGCCAGGTGAATGAGAAAATTAGCTGCAATTTTTAAAGGAACCGGTTGACTTTGTCTTTTAGCTAGCTAGGTCTTTTAAATTTGCAAAAATAAAAATAAAAATAAAAAATTGATGAAGGACGACGATTATTAAGACTAAATACATAAAATGTAAATGTTTGAGGACAGGGTTTTGTTCTTTCTGGATTCCACTAGAATGACGCTATTAGAGATCTCGCACATGAAGCCCTACCTAGACTGCAAGTGCCGGCATTTTTTCCTCTGGTCTAAAATAAAATATCGCAATGCCCCAGGGCAGTGATTGGGGACATTGCCCTGTGTAGGGTGGCGTCTTTCGGATGGGATGTTAAATGGGTGTCCTGACTCTCTGTGGTCACTAAAGATCCCATGGCACTTATTGTAAGAGTAGGGGTGTTAACCCCGGTGTCCTGGCTAAATTTCCAAATTGGACCCTCATACAATCATGGACACCTAATTAATATTAATAATAATAATATGCCATTTAGCAGACGCTTTTATCCAAAGCGACTTACAGTCATGCGTGCATAATTTTTTTTGTGTATGGGTGGTCCCGGGGATCGAACCCACTACCTTGGCGTTACAAGCGCTGTGCTCTACCAGCTGAGCTACAGAGGACCACATCCCCTGCTTCCAATTGGCTCATTCATCCCGCCTCCTCTCCCCTGTAACTATTCCCCAAGTCGTTGCTGTAAATTAGAATGTGTTCTCAGTCAACTTACCTGGTAAAATAAGGGTAAAATAAAAAATAAATTAAAATTGTGTGGGTGGGAACTAGTGTGCCTGAGAGCACAGACAATTTTCAACTGTTTCATATCGTACTCTTTCTGTTAGTGACAATGATTTAAGAAAATAACGAAAATAAATGGACTAAAATTATTGGATTTCTCTCTTTTATTGGATTGTGTGCAATGGAATTATCCCCAGGTCACTAGTAAGTGGCATCAATAACTTTTTGTATTTGCCACTACAAACTGGTGAGATGACAGAGAGGTACCGGGAGGCCCAGGTCAAGGCCAGACTCAGTGTAATAATTGATGGAGGAGTGGGAGCAGGAGAGGTGGCCAGAGAGGTGTCCAGAGAGGGATGGATGAGAGGGGGCAGGAGAGTGGGCCAGAGAGGGATGGAGGAGAGGGGGCAGGAGAATAGGCCAGAGAGGGATGGAGGAGAGGGATGGAGGAGTGGGAGCAGGAGAGGTGGCCAGAGAGGGATGAAGGAGAGGGGCCAGGAGAGTGGGCCAGAGAGGGATGGAGGAGAGGGGGCAGGAGAGTGTGCCAGAGAGGGATGGAGGAGTGGGAGCAGGAGAGGTGGCCAGAGACGGATGGAGGAGAGGGGGCAGGAGACAGCCACTGATGGGGGATGAGGGGGTAAGAGCAGTGTTGCTCATCGGAGGCGTGTACCACTGACACATACACACACACACACCAGAGGAGGCTGGTAGGAGGAGCTATAGGAGGATGGGCATATTGGAATGGCTGGAATGGAATAAATGGAACGGTATCAAACACATCAAACATATGGAAACTCTTCCATTTATTCCATTCCAGCCATTACAATTCCTTACTCTCTGCTTTTCTAGCTCTGAGCAGTTCTTTTACTTTGTTCTTCTCCAACAAGTCTCTTTCTTTCCTCTCCTTTTTCTCCTGCTTTGCCCTGACTCTCTGGGCGCGTTTAGTTTCCATCTGAAAGAGAAAGTCCATACATGTTGGTCAGTGATCTGAAATATTATTATTACTCCTTCTCTAGCATGCAGTCAACTTAATCTGTTGAATCTGATAGTATAACCATTAGGAGGTGACTTATGACCTCCCTGAACTGTGACTGGTTAAATGGAGTACTGTACCTGTGCCTGCTCTTGCTCTCTGAACCTCAGGACAGTCTGCATCTGGTACAGCTTTATGTACGCCTCCTTCATCCTCTCCACCACATCCCTCTTCTCTATTGCCCATCTCTCTTTGTCCCTTTGCATTTTCTCAATTTCACTACTCTTTCTCTCCCGCTCCTCTGTAATCTTCCAGTTCTCCTTCTCCATCTCTCTCTTTTCCATCTCCCATCCCTTCTTCTCTTGTCCATTCAGGCACAGAATCCTCATCTTTTCTCTTTCCAGAGCCTCTATCGCTCTCTCCTTCTCTCTCAGCTCAATTATCCACTCCTCTGCTGCCTGCGTGCTCCTCCTCTTAATCTCCCCCTTCTCCTTCATCCATCTTTCCCCCGTTGATCCAAGAGGCTTCGTAGGCCAGCCTTGGCCTTGGCCCATCTCCCCTGTCCTCCTTCCAGGCTACTAGGGTCTGATTCCTCTCCTGGTCTGCTTTGGCCAAAGCTGTCTCCAAACCATTTCTTATGAGGTTCCATCCATTCCTCTCTCTCACCCTCTCCTTCCCCACCCTTTCATTCTCAGCTAACAGTCTCTTCTTGTTCTCCACTGTCACCTTCCATAACTTGGCCAAGGACATCTTCACCTTTGATATCTTGTCCACCATTGTTTGTTTGTCGGTCGCTGCGCTTTCTCTCTGTTTGTCCATCACCTCTCGCTGCCTTTCATTCTCAGCTGACAGCCTCGTGTTCTCCACGGTCAACTTCCCTATCTTGGCCAAGTGCAGTATGTTCTGCACCTTCCCAGCTTTGCCATCTTGAGCTCCATATTTTTTCTGTCTGACACTGCACTTTCTCTCTGTTTCTCAAACAACTCTCTCTCCAGCTTCCATTGGTAGCAGTTTACCTCAATAGAAGCCTCAGTCTCCCTTATCTGTCTCAGCAACTCTTCAATTAGCCTTTCTCTTTCTTGCTCTGGTTCCACCCTCACCTTGTTGACTTCCTCCAACACCTCTCTCTGCAGCTTCCACCGGTAGTGGTCTACCTTGTTACAAGTCTCAATCTCCTTTCTCATTCTCAGCAGCCCCCTCCATTTCTCTTTGTCTTTCTATCTCTCGTTCCCCCTCATCTTGTTGCCTTTCTCCATCTCCTCACTTTCAGTCATCTCTTTCTCCATCTCAATGACTTCTCTCTGCATCAATATGTATGGAGAAACATGTATTCCTTATTTATTTTTATTTTGTGTGAATCTTTTCCATGTCATTTTCTTAAAACTGTCTGGCCATGCCAGTTTTCCAACTTCAGTTACCTTCAGGCTAACTGGTATAATTTATTAAATGGTAATAAGTAGGCCTACCTTCACTGATTTCCTTAGAAGTCAAACACTTTTACACATTATTATGTTCTAACTCACCTCTCCTCCGCGATGTCTGTCCACTTATGAAGATTTAAAAAGATATACACTTGAGTAGTTATGGTGTGGTGAATGGATATGCTGGTTGTTTTCTTTGGTTTTGGAACTTGTTGTAGCCAAGTTCTAATTCCAAATTCTATGGTTGTAGCCTAGCTTAATTGTTGAGTCATAATGAGATTGGAATGTTGGCTTGAATTCTGTATTATGGACAAAAATCTCAGAATTCTGAAGATTTTAGAATTATATTTAAAAATTATTGTTTGTCATACATTCTATATACATCATTCTAGCCCTTGGATGCTCTCTCAGAGTTATAAGTCTTATATTCTCAGCCCAAAAGAAATTTGGTCTATTTCAAAAATATTCAAAATAAGGATTACTTTGTAAGTATTGGTTGTCATGGTGCCGTGAGGAAGCCTAGGCAGAGAGCTCTGTTAATATGTGACCGCCCCCCACACACACACACACACACACTCACTTAAAGACCTTGAAGTTTGGTTTGGAAACAACATCACTATTTGTCCTGGCAATGAAGGTCTGTCTTCTGGAACACTCATGAAAAAAGAGAATGGTTTTCGTTTAAGTTGTCCACTTTAAAAACCCTTCAGCTTCTTCTCGCTTGAGGACACGGTAGCGCTGTGGCGAGGAGGCACAAGATAGGTCCTTAAAATAACATAACTAAGGCTACTTAACACTGTAGAAACTCTGGAATCACACTTTGTTGGCATAAAGACACCCACAATCTCTCCTTCTATCTCGGTACATTCTGTGTTGCACCAACGAGTGTTCAGTCCTTGCACACCATATAATGGAGGGTGTCATTCCAAAATACCCCTTCGCTGCATTGAACCTGCTAATTACCGAGACAGTTGAACGTTAAAATGATTGAGAATGACTTTCACCACTAAATAAACTTCCACAGTTTGACAAAGACACATCAGGAGAAAACAGCTACTCGTATTAAAAACCTTTCATTATGGCGATAGCTATTTGCTGCAGTGACTGAGAGCCAATTGAGGCCCAGTATTCTCAGTGCTTCTGGGGCCTGTGCAGTGCAGGTGAATGGTGTGCGTGTGTGTATGTGTGAAATGTAGGATTGTCTGAGCACAAACAGAGCTACTTATTTTGGCAACGCATGAAGCAGAGTTAGCAAACATCTTGAGTGATGAATGACAGGCTGCTAGGAGAGGCAGAGAACCCAAAGATCCTTCCTCACTCACACTCCCAGAAAAAGCTTTTGAGTTGCTGTGGATCCAGTGGTTTGTGTGTGTGTGTGTGTGTGTGTGTGTGTGTGTGTGTGTGTGTGTGTGTGTGTGTGTGTGTGTGTGTGTGTGTGTGTGTGTGTGTGTGTGTGTGTGTGTGTGTGTGTGTGTGTGTGTGTGTGTGTGTGTGTGTGTGTGTGTGTGTGTGTGGGGGGTTTGGTGTGGAGGAGGGATGGGAGGGGGGTATGATGAACACATGACATCTTTCTATGACACAGGTGAGAGCTCCAGCCTCTAGCCCAGCCAGACTAGAAAACACTCATCTGAAATTGGACAATAAACTACAGTTTGTAATGAAATACAGGAATGTGTCTTTACCGGTTACTGCCACATCACTGAGCTTTCTACATCTGAATTAGTTTTCTACAGAGATGAAGCACAGTGGTCAAACAGCAGTGTTGACACTGTGACTATGGTGGGGCTGTTAAGCATGAAACACACTGAGAATCTCACTGCCGATATACTGCCGATGAGTACTTACTTTACATTACTGACTTTATTGTCCCCATGGGGACATTTTGTTGCACTATCATGCACATTTTTAAAGTGGCGTTTATACAGTAGACAACAAAATGACAATACAAAATTCATAACAGTTACATACAGTATATATCAATGAAAGAGACTAGCCTGCTGGCCTTACTGGTGGATAGGAACATTAGCCCAAGCTGTTTAGGAGGGATATCACACCTGGCACAAATGTTTGTCTAGTTCTGTTTTTCCTGCCGGGGGGTGCCCTATACCTGCACCCAGAGGGGAGTAGTTCAAATTTCAGGTACGGGGGTGGCTTGGGTCTCAAATGTTTTTGTGAGCCTTGCTGAGGGCTCTGAACTTAAAGATCTCATCACCTTGCTTGCTGTGGTGATAATCCTTCTCAGCATATTTTTCTGTCTGACAGTGGCATTGCCAAACCAACAAACAATGCAAAAAGTTTAAATACTAAGATTTGTAAAACACAGTCAGTATAGTACAGTTAACATTAAAAGATCCCAGCTTTTTTGAGAAAGTACAGTCTCTGTTGACTCTTTTTGTAAATCAGGTCTGTAGATTTACTCTACTGAAGCTTATTGTCTAAGTGGACAGTCAGATATTTGTATTCCTCTACAATCTCTATGTTCTGACCTCTGATAGATGTTGCAGAGGTGGGTGTTGTTCGCTTCCTGAAGTCTATCTATGCACATCTCTTTGATCTTGTTGGTATTGAGGACCAAGTGTGATTCATCACACCATCCTACAAAGTCATTTAGTACTGGGCCATGACAGAGGGAGGCCGTTCCTTCTCTTGCTAGAACAAAAATGGTACCTGCTGCGTGCCGACCCAGTAGCAACGAACCTACCGATTCTACTTGTAGAATAGCAATGCTTGTCAGTGGCCAATAACTTGACTTTGAGCCAGTCAGAGAGCACGAAACCCCATGTGGGGGAGCCAGCAATTATTTATTTTTAAAGAGGGCATTTTCTGCGTACATCCACAGATGAGCCAGACACACTTCATATGCAATGTAGGCTATGGGATGGTAGCTAGATAAGTGCACAGACGCAATGCACACAACACTAAATACTTCCTCCAAGACAGCTAACCACTGTAGTTAGTATTGCCATTATAATTAAATCACAATGGATTAGATAGTTTCCATTAAACAGCTGTCTGTGTTAGCTGCCTAGTTAGTGCAATGTCCTTAGCTAGCTAGCTATGTTGTGCTAGCTAGCGAATATGCTAACATTAACCAGTTAGCTAAACATTTGGCTATGGGCTGGCACTGGCAATATGGGATTATGGAGAGTGCCTTAAATTGTTTCTTCATCATCTTGCTAGGTAGTTATCTAATAGTGGCCATCTGGCTAGTATCAACAAGGGCTTTGTACAAAATAACGACATTAGCGCAGATAACTTGGAATCTAGACCATAAGCAATACGCACATATATGCATTGCCAAACAACGCTACTACCACCTTCTGGTTTGGAGTATTTTAACAAGGCTGAGTGGCTGACGACTTCCCAAGGTCTTTGCTGTGTGAACAAATACAGTGTGAATACATTAGTGAATACATAAAATATGTATTCACTAACTGTAAGTCGCTCTGGATAAGAGCGTCTGCTAAATGACTAAAAATGTAAATGTACATGAACACATAAGAGATTGACTGCCGACACTGTTCAGAGGTGCTAAGTACTAAATAAAGGTGAAATAAAAATAAATAAAAAACTGTCGGCAGGCAAACGTTTGACAATCCAACCGGTGTGTCTGAGCTTTTAGAGGAGGGGAGACACCCTTCTGTGCGTCTGTCACAGCTGAAGAGCTAACACAGAGGAAGAGGGCTGTTGGTCTGAGAGGAGGAGTGAAAAGGAAGGTAGGGGGAGAGATCAGGGCCTAAAGTGCTTAACAGTCCAGAGAGAGGAGTGTGAGAAAGCCATCAAGGAGACCACACTCTGTTAAAATGAAGAAGCACCAGTAACTACAACCACAACCCCCTCTGCTTCCTCCCTGGCCCCTCTCTACTATCCCCTCATTACCACTGGTGGTCCTGGAGGTAGAGCTCAGTGTTGCCAGATTGGGTAGTTTCACACCTAAAAGAAATGCGATGCAAGAAACATACAAATCCCGCCCACCCAGCTCACAGAGAAATCTGTTAAAATGTGGCTACTTTTTTAGTGGATTGGGCAGGATTTTGGTTCTGATTGTGCTAGAAAGTGGCAATAGAATCTGGCAACACTGGTAGAGCTATACCGGCCTTGGGGTGGGGAAGAAAGCCTCCGAGCAGCCTCCAAGTATGCTTTTATATTTTCCTTTAAGTGGAAAACATCAGATTTGTTCATGTTTAGCCTCTGGAAGACTATACATAGACTGAAAACTCAGAATGGATCCTGCTGAACAACTAGCAGTGAGTAATGATAGGATGTGTCAACAGAACACTGAGGGATAGAGAGCAACTGGACATGCCTAGCTCTGGAACACAGTCCTAGTGGTGCTAGGCTTCTTCACTGGTTTATTTAGCTCTTAATGAAAGAAGAGAGAAGACAACGGAGGGACAGACAAACAGAGAGGAAAGAGAAGGGGAAGCTGCTGGTACTTTGGGAGACGATGATGAGTTTGCTGAGGTGCCAAGATAATTCACTGTAGAACAGTAGAGGACTCCCACATACTCCCGCATAACTGACAGATCTCTGCTGCTAAGAGAGGCCCACACTCTCATACAGAGAGTACACACATAGAGCGTGATTTACCCTTTGGAGTAATGCACCGTATACCCTGACTGCACATGTACATATGCACGCACGCACACACACACGCACACACACAGACAGAACTGATTTACTGGCTCCCTGAAGGCCTGATAAAACACTGTCTGCATGACCTCACTTCCTGTTGCTGCAGCCAGCGGGAGGATGGATAGACATTAACCCGCTGAGTGGTAGAGGAGATGAGGACACATACACACACATTTCCACTCAGGGTGTTTTACTGGCTGGGAATCTGCCCCCTGACCTTTCCCGTGTCATGCTTTAGGGGAGGTGGTCTGATCCTGACCTGTGACCCACATTGGCCCTCGAACAAACTCAATCAATTTGTCCTTGGGGGTTAATAGATGTTTTCCATCCTATCTATCTATATACAAGTTATAAAACTGAACCTCAACTCTCAGTCTCAATTACAGTTCCAGCAAGTTTAAGAGTGATGTCTGACGTGATGACATCATGAGGTTTTCCAACTTCTATCCCTCGTCAGCAAAATCATCCTTCAATTTGAATTCATCTTAAATAATTGTTTGCCCGCTGATGTCTGCCTTTAAATTATAGTATGGCTATATAGGAAATGCCTTTTTGGAAGTGAACCCCATCACTCAAGCTTGTGGCGTAAAGCGAGTTTTAGAAGATACATTTTCTTCTTTAATCGGTGCAATGTGCCGAGGAGTGAGGAAATACCTGGCCACAATTCCTGGCAAGCCCTGGGAGAATCTACTTCCATATGGACCATGACTTCAGATCAGTCCTTAGCAAAGCTGCACTGTTGAAAATGGTCAGACGGTAATTACTACGAATGGCTTCTTCAAACAGGTAAGATGACAGAGGTACCGGGAGTCCAAGGCCAGACTCAGCGAGATGACGGAGACGTGGCACCCTATTCACATTGAACTACTTTTGACCAGTGCATTATATAGAGAATAGGGGGTTGTAGGAGCTATTCATCATGTTTGTGTTCTATTGATTTAATCCCTATATTTACCTGTTTAGCACCTGACTGCCCTGCTGATTTACATTTCCCCCATTGAATATATAAAAAGGCTGCCAGGTGAATGAGAAAATTAGCTGCAATTTTTAAAGGAACCGGTTGACTTTGTCTTTTAGCTAGCTAGGTCTTTTAAATTTGCAAAAATAAAAATAAAAGACACAATTGATGAAGGACGATGATTATGAAGACTAAATACATAAAATGTAAATGTTTGAGGACAGGGTTTTGTTCTTTCTGGATTCCACTAGAATGACGCTATTAGAGATCTCGCACATGAAGCCCTACCTAGACTGCAAGTGCCGCATTTTTTCCTCTGGTCTAAAATAAAATATCGCAATGCCCCCAGGGCAGTGATTGGGGACATTGCCCTGTGTAGGGTGGCGTCTTTCGGATGGGATGTTAAATGGGTGTCCTGACTCTCTGTGGTCACTAAAGATCCCATGGCACTTATTGTAAGAGTAGGGGTGTTAACCCCGGTGTCCTGGCTAAATTCCCAATCTGGACCTCATACAATCATGGACACCTAATTAATATTAATAATAATAATATGCCATTTAGCAGACGCTTTTATCCAAAGCGACTTACAGTCATGCGTGCATACATTTTTTTGTCGTATGGGTGGTCCCGGGATCGAACCCACTACCTTGGCGTTCAAGCGCCGTGCTCTACCAGCTGAGCTACAGAGGACCACATCCCCTGCTTCCAATTGGCTCATTCATCCCGCCTCCTCTCCCCTGTAACTATTCCCCAAGTCGTTGCTGTAAATTAGAATGTGTTCTCAGTCAACTTACCTGGTAAAATAAGGGTAAAATAAAAAATAAATTAAAATTGTGTGGGTGGGAACTAGTGTGCCTGAGAGCACAGACAATTTTCAACCGTTTCATATCGTACTCTATCTGTTAGTGACAATGATTTAAGAAAATACCGAAAATAAATGGACTAAAATTATTGGATTTCTCTCTTTTATTGGATTGTGTGCAATGGAATTATCCCCAGGTCACTAGTAAGTGGCATCAATAACTTTTTGTATTTGCCACTACAAACTGGTGAGATGACAGAGAGGTACCGGGAGGCCCAGGTCAAGGCCAGACTCAGTGTAATAATTGATGGAGGAGTGGGAGCAGGAGAGGTGGCCAGAGAGGTGTCCAGAGAGGGATGGATGAGAGGGGGCAGGAGAGTGGGCAAGAGAGGGATGGAGGAGAGGGGGCAGGAGAATAGGCCAGAGAGGGATGGAGGAGAGAGATGGAGGAGTGGGAGCAGGAGAGGTGGCCAGAGAGGGATGGAGGGGGCAGGAGAGTGGGCCAAGAGGGGATGGAGGAGAGGGGGCAGGAGAATAGGCCAGAGAGGGATGGAGGAGAGGATGGAGGAGTGGGAGCAGGAGAGGTGGCCAGAGAGGGATGGAGGAGAGGGGCCAGGAGAGTGGGCCAGAGAGGGATGGAGGAGAGGGGGCAGGAGAGTGTGCCAGAGAGGGATGGAGGAGTGGGAGCAGGAGAGGTGGCCAGAGACGGATGGAGGAGAGGGGGCAGGAGACAGCCACTGATGGGGATGAGGGGGTAAGAGCAGTGTTGCTCATCAGAGGCGTGTACCACTGACACATACACACACACAGCCAGAGGAGGCTGGTAGGAGGAGCTATAGGAGGATGGGCATATTGAAATGGCTGGAATGGAATAAATGGAACGGTATCAAACACATCAAACATATGGAAACTCTTCCATTTATTCCATTCCAGCCATTACAATGAGCCTGTCCTCCTATACCTCCTCCCACCAGCCTCCTCTGATACACACGTATACATAAACACACTGCGAGGCATTCATGCACCTAAGGGTATTCTGTTGATGCCTCTCTCTCTCTCTCGTTGCATCCAATGGCAGTGTACGCGATAAGCTAATGCAAGGAGCTGCTTGTGGATTTGCCATCTCTAACGCAGTTCCACCTCCGATTTGATAGAATCTAGCCCTTCACATTGCATTATCCAGTAACCACATCAACCTTTAATCCACATCTTATACTTTTCTCATATTTTGTGTGTTCTTTCTTCCATATGGGAATGAATGCTGACAAATAAATGCTCATATTATTTTATTGATGAAGTATTCCACTAAATGAAAGAAGATAGAACTGAACTTTTGACCAATGCTAGCTGATAATATTTACTCTTCCATATGCGTTGTGTTCTTACATCTTCTTCAGTATGAGGTCTGGGATGTACACCATGTGATTTTCTTTGCCATATGCCTTTTTCAACAGCTTTTCTCTTTCTTTCTCCCTCTGTTTCTTTTCGTTATAGTTCCTTGCCACCTCGTCCAGGTGGGCTTTCACCCTCTCCTTATTCTTCCGCACTTCTTCCTTACTCTCTGCTTTTCTAGCTCTGAGCAGTTCTTTTACTTTGTTCTTCTCCAACAAGTCTCTTTCTTTCCTCTCCTTTTTGTCCTGCTTTGCCCTGACTCTCTGGGCGCGTTTAGTTTCCATCTGAAAAAGAAAGTCCATACATGTTGGTCAGTGATCTGAAATATTATTATTACTCCTTCTCTAGCATGCAGTCAACTTAATCTGTTGAATCTGATAGTATAACCATTAGGAGGTGACTTATGACCTCCCTGAACTGTGACTGGTTAAATGGAGTACTGTACCTGTGCCTGCTCTTGCTCTCTGAACCTCAGGACAGTCTGCATCTGGTACACCGCTTTATGTACGCCTCCTTCATCCTCTCCACCACATCCCTCTTCTCTATTGCCCATCTCTCTTTGTCCCTTTGCATTTTCTCAATTTCACTACTCTTTCTCTCCCGCTCCTCTGTAATCTTCCAGTTCTCCTTCTCCATCTCTCTCTTTTCCATCTCCCATCCCTTCTTCTCTTGTCCATTCAGGCACAGAATCCTCATCTTTTCTCTTTCCAGAGCCTCTATCGCTCTCTCCCTTCTCTCTCAGCTCAATTATCCACTCCTCTGCTGCCTGCGTGCTCCTCCTCTTAATCTCCTCCTTCTCCTTCATCCATCTTTCCCCCGTTGATCCAAGAGGCTTCGTAGGCCAGCCTTGGCCTTGGCCCATCTCCCCTGTCCTCCTTCCAGGCTACTAGGGTCTGATTCCTCTCCTGGTCTGCTTTGGCCAAAGCTGTCTCCAAACCATTTCTTATGAGGTTCCATCCATTCCTCTCTCTCACCCTCTCCTTCCCCACCCTTTCATTCTCAGCTAACAGTCTCTTCTTGTTCTCTACTGTCACCTTCCATAACTTGGCCAAGGACATCTTCACCTTTGATATCTTGTCCACCATTGTTTGTTTGTCGGTCGCTGCGCTTTCTCTCTGTTTGTCCATCACCTCTGCTGCCTTTCATTCTCAGCTGACAGCCTCGTGTTCTCCACGGTCAACTTCCCTATCTTGGCCAAGTGCAGTATGTTCTGCACCTTCAGCTTTGCCATCTTGAGCTCCATATTTTTTTCTGTCTGACACTGCACTTTCTCTCTGTTTCTCAAACAACTCTCTCTCCAGCTTCCATTGGTAGCAGTTTACCTCAATAGAAGCCTCAGTCTCCCTTATCTGTCTCAGCAACTCTTCAATTAGCCTTTCTTTCTTGCTCTGGTTCCACCCTCACCTTGTTGACTTCCTCCAACACCTCTCTCTGCAGCTTCCACCGGTAGTGGTCTACCTTGTTACAAGTCTCAATCTCCTTTCTCATTCTCAGCAGCCCCTCCATTTCTCTTTGTCTTTCTATCTCTCGTTCCCCCCTCCTTGTTGCCTTTCTCCATCTCCTCACTTTCAGTCATCTATTTCTCCATCTCAATGACTTCTCTCTGCATCAATATGTATGGAGAAACATGTATTCCCTTATTTTTGTATTTTGTGTGAATCTTTTCCATGTCATTTTCTTAAAACTGTCTGGCCATGCCAGTTTTTCCAACTTCAGTTACCTTCTGGCTAACTGGTATAATTTATTAAATGGTAATAAGTAGGCCTACCTTCACTGATTTCCTTAGAAGTCAAACACTTTTACACATTATTATGTTCTAACTCACCTCTCCTCCGCGATGTCTGTCCACTTATGAAGATTTAAAAGATATAAACTTGAGTAGTTATGGTGTGGTGAATGGATATGCTGGTTGTTTTCTTTGGTTTGGAACTTGTTTGTAGCCAAGTTCTAATTCCAAATTCTATGGTTGTAGCCTAGCTTAATTGTTGAGTCATAATGAGATTGGAATGTTGGCTTGAATTCTGTATTATGGACAAAAATCTCAGAATTCTGAAGATTTTAGAATTATATTTAAAAATTATTGTTTGTCATACATTCTATATACATCATTCTAGCCCTTGGATGCTCTCTCAGAGTTATAAGTCTTATATTCTCAGCCCAAAAGAAATTTGGTCTATTTCAAAAATATTCAAAATAAGGATTACTTTGTAAGTATTGGTTGTCATGGTGCCGTGAGGAAGCCTAGGCAGAGCTCTGTTAATATGTGACCGACCCCCCCTAACACACACACACACACCTCCTCACTTAAAGACCTTGAAGTTTGGTTTGGAAACAACATCACTATTTGTCCTAGCAATGAAGGTCTGTCTTCTGGAACACTCATGAAAAAAGAGAATGGTTTTCGTTAAAATGATTGAGAATGACTTTCACCACTAAATAAACTTCCACAGTTTGACAAAGACACATCAGGGGAAAACAGCTACTCGTATTAAAAACCTTTCATTATGGCGATAGCTATTTGCTGCAGTGACTGAGAGCCATTGAGGCCCAGTATTCTCAGTGCTTCTGGGGCCTGTGCAGTGCAGGTGAATGGTGTGCGTTGTGTGTATGTGTGAAATGTAGGATTGTCCGAGCACAAACAGAGCTACTTATTTTGGCAACGCATGAAGCAGAGTTAAGCAAACAGCTTGAGTGATGAATGACAGGCTGCTAGGAGAGGCAGAGAACCCAAAGATCCTTCCTCACTCACACTCCCAGAAAAAAGCTTTTTGAGTTGCTGTGGATCCAGTGGTTTGTGTGTGTGTGTGTGTGTGTGTGTGTGTGTGTCCAGTGTGTGTGTGTGTGTGTGTGACACCAGTGTGTGTCCTGTGTGTGTGTGTGTCCGGTGTGTGTGTGTGTGTGTGTATCCTGTGTGTATGTGTGTGTGTGTCCAGTGTGTGTGTGCAGTGTGTGTGTGTGTGTGTGTGCAGTGTGTGTATCCAGTGTGTGTGTCGTGTTTGTGTCGTGTGTGTGTGTGTGTCCAGTGTGTGTGTGTGTGTTTGTTCAGTGTGTGTGTGTGTTCAGTATGTGTGTGTGAGTGTGTGTGTGTGTCCAGTGTGTTGTGTGTGTGTGTCAGTGTGTGTGTGGATATGTGTGTTTGTCCAGTGTGTGTGTAGTGTGTGTGTAGTCTAGTGTGTGTGTGTCAGTGCGTGTGTCCAGGGGTGAGTGTGTGTTCAGTTTAGTGAACACAAACACACATCACACACACTGGACACACACACACTGGACACACACACACACATGACACACACACACACTGGACACACACACAAACACACTGGACACACACACAGGACACACTCACACACTAGACACACACACACACTGGACACACACACTGCACACACACACTGCACACACACACACACACACATACACACACACCAGAGACACACACACACACACACACACACACATGGACACACACTGGACACACACAGGACACACACACACACAGGTCACACACACACTGGACACACACACACACAGAAACACACACACACACACACACAAGACACACACACACACAAACACACAAGACACACACACACACACACTGGACATACACACACACACACACACACACAAACTGGACACACACACACAAACTGGACACACACAGTGGACACACAGGACACACACACACAGGCACTGGACACACAGACACACACACACACACACACACACTGGCACACACACACACATACTGGACACACACACACACTGACACACACACACACACTGGACACACACACAGACACACACACACACACCTGGACACTCGACAAACACACACACACACACACAAGTCACACACAGACTAGACACACACACACACACACACCGACACACACACACACGTACTGGACACACATACACACACTGGACACACACACAGACAAGCATTCTTACCACCGCTTGGAGAAAGTTATATGCTGACTGTGTGTGTGTGTGTGTCCAGTGTGTGTCCAGTGTGTGTGTGTGTGTGTGTGAGTTCAGG